>NC_066523.1:10810517-10915517 GCF_024679095.1 Eriocheir sinensis | reverse complement strand
GGGGCGGTTGATGGGGCCAGAGGTTTACATGGGGACACGAGATGGCACATGTTGTATACTTATTCTTATCCCTCCGTTCCCTTCCCCCTTCCTTTCTTCCCTTCCCTTTACTTTTTCACCTTATCTTTTCTCTCTTTTTAGCTTCCTTGCTACCCTCTCCTTTGCTTAATATTTCCATTTTATTTCATCTCTTTCAAATCTTTCCCTTCCTTATTTTTTTTTTATTTTGCTCCTCTGCTTCTTTTTATCCGCTTCCCTTCCATGCCCTGCTCTTTCCCTATCCATTCCTTCCTTCTCTTCCCTTCCCTTTTCTTTCCTTTCCTCTCCTTTCCTTTCCTTTCCTTTCCTCTCCTCTCCTTTCCTTTCCTCTCCTTTCCTTTCCTTTCCTTTCCTTTCCTTTCCTTTCCTTCCCTACCCTACCATTCTCTCCCTTCCTCTTCTTTCCCTTCACTTATCGTTCTCTTCTCTTCCCTCCCTTTCCATTTCTGCATAACCTGCGTGAAAAAAAAAGGTCCTGGGTGAAGAATTGGTGAAGTACTGAACTTTTATTTTACGCGTTATCTTGATGATCAGATTAACGTTTTATGTGTTTTTTCTTTTGCTGGGCTTACACATAATTTGATTGGGAAAGTGGATTTTGTGATGGTAAATATAGTCATGATAAGGGTAATAGTGGCATTGATATGAGTATTTATTGAACACACACACACACACACACACACACACACACACTCACACCTCTTCATCAGGTCATCACTTCCTTTTAAACCCTCATGTCTCTCATTGCAAGCACCTCAAACAGTGTCGACGTGGTACTTCTTGATCCCTTCCTCTCAAGTCATGTCATAAGTTTACCTAACTTTACTTTTCCTACTTTCCAAAATCTCCCTTTCACCTAACTTATGCCTCCTCATCATCGCCGTCAAACATTCATTCAAGTCCTCCTTATCTTCCACATTCCCTCTCGTTAAGTCTCCATGTCTTCCTTGCCCACCCTCCACCATTCCACACCCTCTCCCTCGTTCCCTTCCTCCCACTGCTAGCCTTCCCATATCTCTTCACTATCCTCTATTACCTTCATACATCTTACCCATGGCTCCCCACTGCCTATGCACCTCATGCCTCCCCATTAACTGCACCCATGTCTCTTCCCTCGCTTCCTCATGCGTCTACCTCCTTTGTCTTCGCTGTCTACGCTGGTCTCCTACCGACTCTGCCCTTCCCTGTAAGACCCTCTCTCGCCTCATACATTCAGGGCCTTATTCTTAACCTAGTCGGCGCCCAAACACGTACAGTTGTCAAGGCTTTCTAAGGAGTTGTGGACACTTGCACGGATACTTTTATGCCCCTGGTGGAAGTCTGACGAAGCCTCTGTACCATAACACTGCTGAGAACGCGATGCATCTTCTTTTGGGCCTTTAGAAATTGTTGATGAGAGAGGCGGAAGCGTCTGAGAATACCACCTCTGTACCGTGCTTTCCCCTTGCAACCTAACAGTCCTCTTCTACGTCTCCTTCCCGGCGTCCCCACCTCGCTGTCTGGCCGGGATTATATCTGGCCCGTGGATTAGTAGCACCTTAGACATTCGCCCACTAAAATAAGTCAAGAAGCGAGACGTTAAACTGCTTACTCAACGAAAATATAAGACATCAGATTCTATGTTTGTAAGTGTGCCCTCCTGTCCCCCATCTATACCTCACCGCCGCCACCTGCCCCTCTACCTCCTCTTTCTCCTTCTTGCCCTACCTTCCCCTTTTTTTTTCTTTCTCTTCCTCCTCTCTTCCTCCTTTACCCAAACCCTACCTCGCCTCTTCCTCGATTCTATCTCTTCCTCTTCTTCTTCCTTATTCTCATTTTACCCTTACTCTGCTTCTCCCCTTTCTCCTCTATGTCATTTTGCTTCTTCATCCCCTCTTTTTCTTCTTACCTTATCTGTCCCTCCACAATTCCCATCTCTTTCATCCTCTTCTCTTCCCTTCCCTTCGTTTATCCCCCAACTTTCCCCTCCCAACCCATCCCTATACCTCTATCCTCTTCCCATGCAACCCTCCCTTCGCCCCTCACCCTCCCATCGACTGCTGCTGGTAACATGTAACATCTGCTTCCTGTGTTCTCAGCAAGCACCTCTGACTGCTTCACGCGCTCTCAGACGCGAGACAGATGGGAGTGATTCGCCGGGATATCCTCGCGTGCTTATGCTTGGCTCCCTCTCAGTCCGCGGGGGGATGGCAGCGGGTGCTCAGCGTCAACACAAAGGGAAGAGATGCTACACGGGGGAACCTCCTCTTCAGGGCTGGAGTTCATTAGTGGGTTGGCGAGTATAGTAAGCGCTCCCAGGGTGTTTATGGTGCCAAATTTTGTCGCGATATTTAGTTAAACGAGGGAATGGAAGATTTAGGGCGTGTTGTGCTGTGGCTAGGGAGCTGTAAACCTGCCATTGTTAACATCCGCGGCCTGTAAAGTTAAGTGCCTGACGATCTTTCTGGGTCAGTGTCGTGTTCCCGGCTTTTCTCGGCGTCCATAAACACTTGGTTTTATGCTCGCCGGCAATTAATATTATTCCTGTTGCTGTCGGAAGAGTTGTAAATAGTCTGTCCGGCAATTTTATGGGCGTGTTTTCATTTATAAGGAAAGGAAGTGGTTACAACACTATAATGGAAGGCGATTAAGAGACCGTGGAGCCAAGTGAGGACACATGTTGGTATGTGGACGAAGAAACAAGAACAAAAACAGCACACAACGTCCCAAGATCTTGCAGGGTATATATTTGCGTGCTTTTTCTTCTTAAGTTTTTGAAAATGTGATATGATGTGGTGTGGTATAATTTAGTATGCATGGGGTAGTTAGCATGGCATGGTATGTTATAGTATGTGAACAAACTATCATAAAAACAATACACAACTGGGACTATTAGAAGGAAGGACACAAACGATTTCTTATTCAACTTCTAAAGGTCAAATTAAATAGAGTATAGTATAGTATGGTACGGTATGTAAACAAGCTATTATAAAACGCAATACACTACTTGATATCAATAGAGCGAAGGACACACAATATTTTATCCAACTTCCGAAGGTCAAATCAAATATATATCCATTCATCAGACACAGACAGAGCTTGCCATTCACCATTTAGGCGGCACCGATTGGGCTGGAGTGGCGGCGCTGACATCACCACTCACAATAACCTGACCGATAGTGTCCAGGCGGCGGGGGGCAGCGGCGAGGGAGCGTCCGAGGGAAGGGGCCGTGGGTGGAGGCAGGTGGAGGGCCGCCGCTCACAGTAAACACCCCTCTCCGTCATAGCTCCGGACCATATTGGCGGTGGGCGGGACCGAGCAAGCAGACGCACATGCACCCGCTATTAATTAAGAGTCGCGTCACTACCGCCTTGTCGAGATAGGCTCACAGATGTAGCAGCAGGGGAGAGAGTGAGAGAAGGGGTAAAAGAGGGGGGGGGGGGTAGGAGTTCTTCTTTTTATTATTCCCTTGGTAAAAAATATTAAAAAAACGAGAGAGAGAGAGGAAGACAGGCAGACAGACAGACACAGACAGACAGATAGACAGACAGATTGAAAAAAAGGATACATTGGAAAAGAGAGAGAGAGAGAGAGAGAGAGAGAGAGAGAGAGAGAGAGAGAGAGAGAGAGAGAGAGAGATTAGCCAATTGATTCATTAACTGATTGATTGGTATACCTTCTTGCTTTATTGAAAAGGATACACTGGTATGGAGAAGGAAAAAGCGCGAGAGAAAGAAATAGACAGAGAAGAAATACATGATGGACTTACTAATTGGTTGACTGATTAATTTATCTTCTTAAACCGCAAATGATTTAACTGCTTGATGGACTAAGCTTGAAGGTGCGCCCGGCGAGATACCTTGAAGAGGAGTGTAAGAAAAAAGAAAGAGAAGAGAGGAGGAGGAGGAGGAGGAGGAGAAGGAGGAAAAAATGTTTAGAGAGGCAAGAAAATGAAAAGAGCAGCGTTGGGTTATTTGAATGTTTGGTCTAGTGTAACATTAACGCGAGTGCATGACAAGGGGTTGATGGTAGATAAGTTATTGATAAATGCTAATATGATGATGATGATGATGATGATGATGATGATGATGATGATGATGATGATGAGGAGGAGGAGGAGGAGGAGGAGGAGGAGGAGGAGGAGGAGGAGGAGGAGGAATGAAAAGCAAAGACAATGACGAAAAAAGTAAAGAAAAGGGAGAAATGAAAAGAGATACGAAACCGTTAATGATAATGGCGATAATATTAGTAATAATAATAATAATAATAATAATAATAATAATAATAATAATAATAATAATAATAATAATAATAATAATGATAATAATGATAAAATGAGAACGAAGTAAAAGAATAAAAAAGCGAAAAAGTGATAGGGAAAAAGAAGAGAGAGAAAGAGAAAAAAAATGGATAAGAATGAAGATGAAGAAAAACATGAAAAATATAAGGACAAGGAAGAGGCGAAAGAAGAAGAAAAGAAAAAAAAAGACAACGAGAAAAAAAAATGTTAGAGAAAGAGACAGCATAAAATGAAGGAAGTCAAGGATTAAGTGAACAGTGTAGAGGTAGAAAAGGGGAGTGGATGTTGGTGTGGGTGATGGGTGGGTGGGCGGGTGAATGTGAAGCAGCGATGACAGAAAGGGGTGAAGCTGAGCAGGATGGGGAGGGCAGAGTGGGTGTGAGGCAGTGAAAGCGACAGTGAGGGGTATAGTTCATGGGTGTGGTGGTGGTGGTGGTGGTGGTGCGGTCACATACATATTTCAAGCCTCGTATACGTGGAACTCTCTGCCATTCATCAGGGAACCACATCTCTCCTCTACTCTCCTTCCTCTTCCTGCCGGGTCGATGTTCTCAGACGCTTCCACTTATTACGTCAACTATTTCCAAAGGCCGAACAGGATTAATTGGATTTTCATGAGCGTATTTCACGTTCATGGTACAGAAGAAGGGTCAAACTACCACCAAGGTTATAAGTACCTCTGGAAATGCCCCAAACTCCTACGAAAACCCTGTCAAATGGGAGTACGAAAGCGGCGAAGCGTTTAAGAATATGGTCCCAAGCCCGGTAATGTGTTTAATTTGTCCCCCGAAGACCCGATAACAAACGATAATTGCCTCCTCTTAGCTATAATTACTGTAAAAGTGTGATTATATATACTCCTGATTACTCTAAAGTGCATTGCCTTCTTTCTGTATAGGGGAGCCGATCTGTTTTTTTTAGGGGGGTCTCGTTCTATGTTGGTAGCGTGTGAGTAGTGGTGGTGGTGGTGATGGTTGGGGGTGGTGGTAGTGGTGATGGTGGTGATGGAGGTGTTGGTGTCGTGAGGTGATGAAAGTGGGGCGGGAGATAATGTGGGAGGGATTTATGTTGTGAGTTGTGTTGGTGTTTGGGTGAGATGAAGAGTGATTAGAGGAGAAGGAGGAGAGGAGGAAGGAGAGGGAGATAAGTATGAGTAGTAAGAGGAGTGGGAAGGGGTGGGAGAAGAGGTGGAAGTCGTCGAAGGGAGAGTGAGTTAAATTAGTGGCCTGACTTGAGGGATGAGGAGTGTCGAGTGATGTCTTAAGTTATACAGGCGAGGAGAGAGTGCCGGAGAGGGTGTGAAAGAACAGCATGATCTTCTTTCTTGTGTATTTCCTCCTACTTAAGCTCTTTCACTAGTGGACTTAATTATATCTGATGTTTTGTTTCGAAAACCATTCCTCTTTTCTAGGCACGGACACAGGAAGAGGATATTGCTGACTTTTCTTTGTTTTATGTCTGTTTAGCCCCAGGTCTGCCTGGCCTCTTGTCTTGTTTTATCTCCTCTTTCCGTAAAAAAAATGGATTTTTTTTTGTAGGGACGGGGTAAATGGGAAAAATTGGATATTGTTCTATTAATAGGGACAAAAAAGATATTGTTTTGTTTTTGTAAATGAGTGAAATGAGTAGATATATAAATGAGGAAAAGGGGAACATTTTTTTTTAATAGAGAAGGGAAATAGGTATTGTTTTTGTGAGGAAGGGATAGAAAAGGAATAAAGGACGGGGGATCCTTTGAGGGTGGAGTATCTTAAAGGTAGATAAGGAGAATATGAAAGACCACTAGGTAAGCAGTACGAGAGAGAGAAAAGTAAGGGGAATGAACGGGAGGAGAGAGGGGTGAGGGGATGCAGTAGTTGCGTGGGCGTGAGTCGTATAAATTCTTCAGAGAGGCTCTAAGGGGAGTGAAGGGCAAGGAAGGGTGTGAAGGGAGTGTCGAGTATGATAGGGATATAGTAGGTGAGGGGAGCGGTAAAGGTGTATGTACATGGTGGTGGGGGGGGGAGGGTAGGTGGGGGTGCTTCCTGGGTGTTGTATAGTGTATAGTATTGGCTGAGGAGGAGGAGGAGGAGGAGGAAGAGGAGGAGGAGGAGGAGGAAGAAACAAAAAAAAAAGATGATGAAAAAGAAGATAAACATTTTAAAGGAATAGGATCGGAGCGGTGAGGGTGAGTAAGGTCAGGGGGGTCATCTGTCCTGGGAATGATGATATATGATGATGATGATGATGATAATGAGGAGGAGGAGGAGAGGAGGAGGAAGAGGAGCAGGAGGAGGAGGAGGAGGAGGAGGAGGGAAAGGAGCAGAGGCTAAAGAAAGTGGTGAGAAAAGGGAGGAAAAAATAGGAGAAAGAGATGTACTACAGGCTTAGAAGGAAGAGAAGGGGCGGGGTGAGGGGAGGCAGGGTGTGGTATAGGCGAGGAAAAGGAAGAGGAGGAAGAGTAGGTGAGAGGCGTGTGCAGGGTGTGTCCTGGGGTGAGGGAGGGCCATGACTCACGCCTTCAGAAATAACCGCGTCCACACGGCTCGGGTCACCTCCCTCGGCCCGCCACCGCACCTCAAATACACCTCAGCCACACCTTCACCTTCGTTTTTACCTCCTCTTTCTCTTTCTCTATATCTCAACTACTCTCAATCTATCTATGTATTTATCTATTTTTTTTTCCTTTTGTTTCATTTTTCTTTTTTCTATCTTTTTCTTTTTTTCTCTTATTTTCTTTCTTTCTTCTTCCGTTTATCTATCTTTTTATCCATCTATCTGTTTACCTCTGTCTATCTATCCCTTACAACAGGTAAAGAGAGAGGATAATATGATTGACGCGAATGGAAACAATTATGCTTCGCCAGGTAATTAAATGTCCGTTCAGTCGTCGCAGGTAAGACAGCCTTGATTCATTCCTCTTTTTTTTCACTTTTTTTGCCTAGTTTCTTTTTTATGCTTCTTTTTTTGTTTGTTTTACCTGTTTTTGTTCATAATTTTTGTTGCTGCTTCTGGTGTTGTTGTTTTCTTTGCCTCCTATTATTTGCCTTTACCTAATTCTTACTTTTGTTTTTTTGTTCTTCTTCATCTTCATCTTGTTTTCGTTCCTGTTTTTGTATTTGTTCGTCTTGTTTTTGTCTTTGTTCGTTTTCTTCTTCTTCTTCTCCTCCTCTTCCTCCTTTCCTTCTTCCCTAAACAACACATTCCACCCACCCACAACAAACACCCACTGACCTATATTTTTTTCCGTCTTTGTATGCTCGCGGTCCCCAAATCTTCCTTTCTCTTGAAAATACAACGGGTGACTTTTCCGTGTCACCCACAGCGGGGAGACGAGGGAGGCGCCCGTGCCAACCCTCTGAAGCGTCTCCTGTTCCCTTCCCCTCGTTAGGTCACCGTGCATACTTTTCCCAGGAAGAGGAGGACGAGGAGGAGGAGGGCCAATCTAATCCTTCGGCTCCTCTATCCTGCTTTGTTTACGTTCCTCACCTCTGCTCTTTCCTCCCCTCTTCCCTTCCCCCCCCCCCCCTCCAGTCACACCAAAACATGTCTCCCTCCTCCGCCTCCACCCCGGCCTAGCTTTCCCGTCATCATTGTTTCCTTGGGGGCACGGGTTGGGGAAGGGGGGGGGGGGGAGACGTCACCAGACCATGCTTTGTTTCTTCAACCGCTTCTCTGCTTTTCTTTCTCTTGCTTCTTCTTTCCTTGTTCTGCTTTGTTCCTTTTGTTGTTCTTCCTTCATTCTGCTCGATTTCTACCTCTGTCTCGTCTTCTTCCTCGTCTTCTTCTTGCCCTTTGTGCTCTTTCTTGTCTGTGCTCGCCGTCACTGTTTTTTTTTTTTTTAATACACTACCTAGGTATTAAATGGAGAATATTAATCTCTCTCTCTCTCTCTCTCTCTCTCTCTCTATATATATATATATATATATATATATATATATATATATATATATATATATATATATATATATATATAAATCATTCCTCCCTAACCTGTCTTTCTCGTTCCTCCTCGCCTCCTTCCCCTCCCATGCATACCGTTCTGATGCCAAATACGCGCGTCTTGTTGACACAAAATTCAGAAACTTGCGAACAAACTTTAGAAGTGACGCTTTTGTTTTCATGCGGTGTGTGTGTGTGTGTGTGTGTGTGTGTGTGTGTGTGTGTGTGTGTGTGTGTGTGTGTGTGTGTATGTGTGTGTTAGTGCGTTTATTTGATTGTTTGTTTGCCCATGTGGGTGTCCAAATGTGTATCAGCTAAAACAACTCGGTTCATTCCTCATCCGTGCGTTCGTGGATGCTGGCGTTAGGTTTGTGTGTGTTTAGCTAAAAGTTACATTAATCGAAGTCAACGAAAGCCTACCAAACAAAAACAACGATAGGATGGCACTGCAGCGGCGCCACTCACCCCTCCTTCCTCCTCTGCCTCCCCCCCCCCCTCCCCCATGTCCCCGTGTCGTCACCTCTGCGGCGCGGCACAAAGAACACACCTCGAGCATCACCGAGACAGACAGACCCTTAATGTGCCACCTGAAATTCCTCATCAACAAGCAAACAAAATACCTCGACCATGCAAGCGAAATACGTTTGAAAAAATAATTACAAAGAAAAGGAAAATATATAACTTGTCACCTTTTTGGAAGATAGTTGTTTGTGTCTTTGTGTTCAATTACAGATTCCTTCTTTTTGTTTTGTTAATTTGATGGGTATGTTTTCTTTCGAATAATATTTATCTTTCATCTCTTTCTGTCTAACCATCCATCCATCCTTCCATCCATCTACCCTTCTATCTATCTATCTATGTATTTATCTATCCATCAATTCATCCACCCATCTATCTATTATTCTTTAAATGTTGTTAAAAACTGCCCTAAGAGTAACAATGACGAGACCGTTGAGCGAAGCACCATTATTTTGCGTAGAAGATAAGATGGAAAAATTACCACAAAAAAAACAGAATGCTAGGCTCTCTGGTGGATGACTCGGATGCCGCAGGAGTGACGGAGTGAACAGCGTTAATCAATAGATAAAAGCACATTCTTGTCGCTTCCTCACGTCTCAGCCGAGCGTGACGCCGGCCAGCCCGGGGGTTATTACACAGCAAGGCGGCAAGCTGGCTCCTTATAAATTACTCATCTTATATCATATTAAATAGCTAATGGCTACCTCACGATTATTTGCTCATGACCAGGAGATGCGCGGACACGGATTTGGAAAGGAAGAAGAGGAGGAGGAGGAGGGGAAGGAGGAGAACGAGAAGGAGAAGGAGAAGGAGGAGGAGGAGAAGGAGAAGGAGAAGGAGAAGGAAGAGGAAGAGGATGATGATGAGGAGGAGGAAAATTAGCGGGACAAAGAAATATGCTATGAAGAAAAAAATAAGACGAGGAAGGAAGCATCACAAAAAAAACGACTGTAATAACTGAAACATGAGTTACTTTTCAACTAACTATAAGGAGAGAAGACAATGAGAATAGACTAGTAGAGCAGAAGAATAAGGGAATGAGTAACGGAGAGGGAAAGCTAGGGGTGAGCAGGAAGAGTAAGGAAAGAGTATAAGAAAAAAAAAGTTATCGAAAGGCGAGTTAGCATGAGGGATAGGAGTGAGTGAGCGAGTGAGTGAGTGGGAAGGGCGAGCAAGGAGAGTGTGAAACGGGAATAAAGAAAGGGTGAGGGGAGGTCAGGTGCATGGCAGTAATGAGTGGGACGAGAGATTAAAGGGAAAGCAAAGGTATGGTTAGGTAACTATAGCTGCACAAGGCGGCAGTGCTCATCTCCGTCTCGTTGGTCCTTTGAGTCTGTGATGGGAGAGAGCCCGTTAGCCCGACGCAGGGCCAGTGCAACATCCGGGTTACCGCAGTTTACCTTTCCTTGATTTCCCCAGGTACCCATTTATCGACCATCCTGATAGGAAAAATGTACAGCTGAGTAGAGTTCAAACTGATTGCCCGGGCCGGGACTCGAACCGAGGCCTGCAGATTCGTAGATAGGGACGCTAACCACTACACTGCGGAGGCGGTGCAAAGAGAGTGAAAAAAAGAGGGGAGGGGAGTATATAAGAGTGGGAAAAAGAGGGACGAGAGTGTAAAGAGAAAACAGACTGAGGAAAAGAGGGAAGGGGAGTGAGTATATAAAAGAGGGAGGGTGAGGGGAAGCGAGGGGAGGAGAGAGAGATGAGGTCGGGGCACAGCTTTGAGTCACAACACGCGGGGGACAGCTGGGCCCGGCGGGTAAACAGGCCAGCGCCGCCGCTCGCCTCGCCGCCCGCTTAATGGCTTTAATGAGGGGCGCCGCGGAGGAAGGTGTCGGTGCAGCGCCCAGTGTTTGTCTTTATCAGGGCGGGCATTAAAAGAAGGGTGAAAAAATTTATAACGAAACACAGTCAGTAAGAGAGATAAAAGGAACAGTACAAATGGTGATGTTTTGGGTCTTGAAGGAGAAAAATAAAGAACGTTAGTAATGTTTTTTTATATATTTAACTTAATGGAAAAAGGTATAAAGGAATGATGGAAAATGAGAAAGTGCAGGTAAAGACGAGAGAAAGACGAGAGAGAGAGAGAGAGAGAGAGAGAGAGAGAGAGAGAGAGAGAGAGAGAGAGAGAGAGAGAGTAGCTTAGAATAGAGTAGAACAGAGTGGAATTGAAGACAGCAGTAGAGGCGGGATCCTCCGTGCCCCGCGCAAGGCTCCACGCGGTGAAACTCTTAATCAGGCGGAGGCGATGCGGTGCGAGGCGAGGCGAGGCGAGGCGATGGGATGCAGAGCCGCACGACGGAGAGGCAAGGCAATCACCGCAAGATGGATGGGTCGGGGCGCCGAAGACTATTAATCATTATCGTGGTGAGCGGTGGGCGTGAGGGCTGTGTGAAGGGGTCGTGTCAGTCAGGGAGGCAGCTTGACCCCGCCAGCATTACGACAGACAAGAAATCATGTCCGAACGCATAAGCTTCTCCAATCCTTTCGCCTCTCTTATAAGGGAGGGATGGAGGGTAGAGCGGGGCAGTCAACTAGATGCAATTACGAGGTAGCGGGTTTCTTAATTAATCCGAAATCAATATACTTTGTTTCGTCAGGTATGTCAGGGAGCAGTTTAAGCTGTGGGTGGGCTCGGCGGCCTGGCGGGGTGTGAGTAGGGAGGCGGAGGAGCAAGGCAGAAGGTGCTTGCTGCCGAGGGTCTGGGGGTCAGGTGTGAGGCGAGGAAGGGCCGGCGCTTCGGGGGTGAGGCTGGTGTCCGGGGTGATGCACGGCCCGGGTAATGATTCGAGAGCCGAGATAACTCACTCACGCAGGAACACGCGACTCGGCGAGGACTGAGGAAGATGAATGTGACGAAACCTTGTGTGCAAGAACCTTGGATTGCACGGGCAGGAAGGGAAGGCAAGGGAAGACTCGCGAGGAAAATATGCGCCAGTGTACGTACGCGGGACGTAGATGGGTGTGCGGAGGATTGGCGTCTTGTAACTGTTGCTTGTGTATAAAGTGCTCGTGTGTAAATTGGTGTGTTGTCTTTGCATGTATATATTTCTTGCGTTCGTGGCCGTGCTATCAATACTGAGGAGAAAGCACTTCAAATTTCAATATATCTATTATACATTTTATTTGCAGATGCCTCTCAGAAAGGCAAGCGTTGCGGTGTCCGACAGTTGCCGTGTTGTATATCATTTTTTTTTCCTGTGTGAGGTGGTGTGGGCGAGACCGCGGGCTGGGCCGTGGGCTGGGCCGTGGGCTGGGCTGTGAGGGCTGCATGGACAGGGCGGACGGACATTCCTGCCCGCCTCACCTCGGCCCGCCCTGTGTCCCTCACCCTGACACCCCGCACACCCTGCATTCCCCCCTCCCCCCCTCGTCCTCAAGCGTTGGACGGGGCACCGTGGCAGCCGCCGATGAGCCTCACTTCTCGGAACCTTGCTCGGTCTCGCTTCACTTGCTGAGAAAACGGCATGCTGTGACGCGATATTTTCAGCTCTCGGCATGTCCAACACCCACTAGTCCCAACACCCATTGCTGCCAATACCCATGTTCACCAACACCCACTATTGCCAAAAGCCACAGTTCTCAAAGGCCATGAAAAAGATTCGTCGTTACCATCACCTTACATCCCCGCTAACCGCTAACACACATTCAGCCCAAACACACATTTCTTTCACTATCTCCTATTTATCCCGTGCACCTCGTTTTCCCCTTCCTTTCACTCACAAGGCACCTTTGCTCCTTCCTTCCTCCCCCGTACACTGCCAGTGATTTTATGCCGCGACGAACTCCACCTGCCACCCAGCAATCAAGCACCTTCAGTCTGGCGGGCAGGAGACTACCTCAGCTTTGTCTCTGCTTGACTTTGCCTCCACACTGACTTTATTTTATGAGGCCATGCACCTCCGCGCCGCTCCGCCACATGGTTCCTTCTTAATTCATATAAATGTCTTCAAGCTCTCCTCGGGTTTCTAGGATTTTAATCACCTGCATAAATGAACCGTGGTTGGCCCTCTTGCTGTCATTATTCATATAGATGGAGACGTGTGCGAGTGTCCCATCTAGAACGAAGCACATTTACACGTGCCACATCTGACTTCTCCTGTGCCGCCCCACTTTCCTGCACCATTTGAATAAGCGGTGCGCGCCTGTCTGTGGGTTTCTGAGCGCATGAATGTACTTTTCCGTTGCTGAGCTATATTGCTTGTAGCTTTGACACATGTCTTCCTTAATGATCGAGGCAAACATTAAATGATTATCTTGCTTAAAAGTTATTATGCTGCTGTGGTTCCCCAGGACGGGGTCAGCAGGTCCCTGCGGTAGATATAGAGGGAGTGTCATTATCTGTACGGCCCGTAATAGCCTCGTATTCCCGGCCATCCGTCACTGCCGGCGGAGCCATCTGTTGACGCTTGGCACCGGCAGTGACACGGCCGCCTGCCCGGGGCGCCGCGGACATGCCGTCACGTCACGCTGGCCAAAGGAGACGGACGTAAAAAAATGACAAAAGATTTTCGTGCTGAAAAAGAATGAAAATTGCCGTAATTTTAAGACACCGGCACTGCAGCGTGTGCGCGGAAAATAAGTGTGTTGGCTGAGCTGAGCTGGCAGTCCGAGAGTTTTATTGTATGTATATTGATTTTATGAAGGTATAATAAACAGTGGCATAAAAAAAACGTTGATAAAGATAGCTCGTGAGATGCCGTGAAGACTTAGCGGTCCAGCTGCGATGCGAGACAAGAACGATTAGTTTTGCCTAACCTGCCCCACAAATGTTTCGTTGGTAGAAAAAAGTGAGACTTTTTTGCCCAATGTTTACTAGTCTTCTCTAAAGTTGTACACGTGCTCAAGACCAAATTTTGTGGACTTAGACACCTAAACACATTAAAAGATATCCTCATCGTAACGTTCACTTTAGTTGCACCTTCCGTTTGTTCAGCCATTGGCCACCGGCGTGAGGGGGAGCGCGGCGGCCGCAATCTGTACGAGGAAGATTGATATTATCCAAAGGTCTCCCCCCGACAGATCGCCATTACCGCGGTTTTGAGACGCGGCCATTAATATTCCGTTATTTTTGTGTTGTTAATGGTACTGTTTCTTGTTGGTCTCATCAACTCAAGAACCGGACAGTGTCTTACGAAATGTTCTTATGGAATGGTTTTAGGCAGCCAGTTAATGCACTACTACTACTACTACTACTACTACTACTACTACCACCACCACCACCACCACCAGCAGCAGCACCACAGCTACTACAACTCTAATAAAAGATTCCTTAAGTATACTCTTCCCCTCTTTCCTAACCATGACCACAGCCACCGCAGCCCTGACCACCACCATCGCCACCACCAACAACTAGGCCCTCACCGACGCGTTGTACCCTCCGGAGACAGTGACAAATACAAAACAGGGAAACAAAAACACTCGCACACACACACACCAAAAAACAGACAAACGAGAGCGGCTGATAAACAAGAAGAGACAATGAGAATAAGAATATACGGTCAGCGAGAGGAGGAGGAGGAGGAGGAGGAGGAGGAGGGGAGCTTCTTAACTACCTCCTTGACTAACAGTAACCAACCCACACCCACGACAACCACTGGTATTGGCGCGATGTGGGGGGCAAGGCTGACATTTCCGTACACACACACACACACACACACACACACACACACACACACACACACACACACACACACACACACACACACACACACGAGCCTCACTGTGATTGGGCAAGAGGTGATAAAGGAGTGACGGGGAATAACAGCTGTCTTTTTTTTTCTTTTTCTCCCCTTCTGTCTCGTTTAAGCCTTGGTCATGATTACTTTTTTGTCTCCAGTGTGTCAAGTGGTGTGCGTACATTGCCGCCGCGACGTACGACTTCCGTTTGCCATTAATGTATTCTCTGATTGCCTGCCTGTTTATTGTCCCTCGTATGTTCAATGCCGATGTTTGTTTCCCTGTTTTTTTTTTGTGTGTTTATTTATTTATTTATTTATTTTCATTTTTATTTTTATTATTATTTTTATTTATTTATTTATTTATTTATTTATTTATCTATTTTTTTGTGTGTGTTTATTTATTTATTTATTTATTTTCATTTTTATTTTTATTATTATTTTTATTTATTTATTTATTTATTTATTTATCTATTTTTTTTGTGTGCGTGCTCATGCTGTGATGGGAAGAATAAGGTCGAGATGTCTTATTTAAGTCAGCCTTTACTTTCTTCAACCTCACAAAATGTCTTTCTTTTTAGCTCGATTGTCTTCCTTAGTTTATTTTTGGTCTATTCTACATCTGCTCCTATTTCTTTATTATATGCTTTTAATGTATAATCCCTTCCTCTGTTCGTTTATCCTCGACTTGTTTCTTTTCGCTTAACTATGCACATCGTTTTCCATTTCCCATGCATATTATTTTACTTCCCTTCGTTGGTCATTTTTTAAAATTTATTTATTCCCAGACTCATTTTATCGTGCCCTCTCTCCCTCTCTCTTGTTCCGCATCACATCACTTTCCTCGTCTCTGCTGTTTTCTTTGTCTTTGTCTCTATTTTGACATTTATTTTCTCTCTATTTCTCTTCCTTGTCGTTTTAACCCTCTTCTCTTGCTCCTGTCTTGCTTCTCTGTCTCTTTTTCGGTCACATTTTGTCACTTCACTCCTGTCTTTTTTCTTCTTACCCTCTTCTTTTTCATTTGTCTTTCTTATATTTTCCCTTTCCCTGTCTTCTTATTCCTTTTCTTTGTTCCTTTGTTTCCTTTCCTTCTTTTTCTCGTTTCTGGTCTTCTTTTTCTTCCTAAATCCCGTCCGTTCATCATCTACAAAATTCTACATCGTCTTTCTTTTTTTCTTCATCTTCCTCTTTTCCTTCCCTCTGTCATCCTTTTCATTTCTTCCTTTTTCCTTTTTTTCGTTCTCTTTTTTGTCTTATCTTGCTTTTCCTTTTTCTTTGTCTTGTCTTTGTCTTCTTTCCTTTACGTTACCTCTTCTATTTGTTTTTCATCCTTTTCTTTCTCTATCACTTCCCTTTTCTCTTCCTCGTCTCCCTCCTTTTCTTCTTCCTCCCCTGTCTTGTCTGTCTGTCTTCCTCACGCCTCCCTTATACCCCTCTTTGGCGGCGGACAGGAGGTTACCCACGTCAACACTTCTTCATTCATCACCTCCTCCTCCTCTTCCTCCTCCTCCTCCTCCTCTCTCCTTCCCTCCCTCCCTCTTGGTCTCTCGCCTGCCCCTGTTCTACTTTTTACACGCGTCTTTTTTTCTTTGTTGTTGTTTTCCTCAGCGACGCAAGACATCCATCATCGGTGCGCAGGTGAGGGAGGGGAAGGTGGAGGGAAGGGGAGGGAGAGAATGGAGAGAAAGAGGAGGGAGAGAGGAGAGAAAGAGAAGGAAGAAGAAGGCACAGGGGAGTAGTAGTAGATGCAAAGATGAGTGATGGGAGGAAAAGGTAAGGGAAAATAGGAGGAGGAGGAATGCAGGGAAGGGGAGAAAGGAGGAAGAGGAATGTGGAGGTATAGAGAGGGGAATGAAGGAAGAGAGGAAGGGGAGGGATAGACATTGCTAAAAAGGTAGGGAAAGGAAGGGAAGTGAGGGGAGAAGGCGGGAGAGGAGAACAGATAGAAAAGGTAGGGGGAGGAGATAGAGGAGAAAGAAAGGAGATGGATGCGAAAGTGGAGAGGGGAGTAAGTGCTTGGCAAGAAAAGAGAGGTAAGGAAGGGGTAGACAGTGTTAAAGTTGGGGGAGGCGAAGATAGGGGAAGAGATGATGAGGGGGAGATGGAGGGGAGATGGAGGGGGAAGGTGAGGAGTATGCGGGGAAGCGAGAGAACGGGGGGGGGGGGGGGGGAAGGGTTGAGGACACAGCGCAGAATAGCAAGAGAAGTGGAGAAAGAGAAGGAAGGAGAAGAGAGGGGAAGGAAGAGGGGACCGGGGATGAGGTGAGAGGGATGGGAGGAAGAGGGGGGGAAGCAGCAGAGGACACCTTGGGGAATCTGAGTCAGGTATGTGTGTTAATGACCTTATCGGTGGTGACGCAGGGATGGTGAAGATGGTGATGATGATGATGATGATGATGATGATGATAGTGACAGGTGATGATGACAAATATGGTGATAACGATGAGGATGTGTGTTAATGACCTTATCGGTGGTGACGCAGGGATGGTGAAGATGGTGATGATGATAATGATGATGATGATGATGATAGTGACAGGTGATGATGAAAAATATGGTGATAACGATGAGGATGTGTGTTAATGACCTGATTGGTGGTGACGCAGGAATGGTGAAGATGGTGATGATGATAATGATGATGATGATGATGATGATGACGATGAGGATAACTAAAGCTATCACAATGTTTAATACAATATTGGTAAGAACGAAACGAATCTCAGAGTTAAGGAAAAGTTTCTAATGCAAAATAGGTGCGAAAAATAGAATAAAAAAGTACATTAGGACGAGTAAACAACTGGTATTAAAACAGAGAGTAGGTATAGAAAAATTTAGCCAGGAAATGTTGCGTAGCTAGACAGGTAAAAACACGCACTAACAAATAGGAGGAAAACAAAACACGGAACACCTGCTTAACATAATGCACTTCCTCGTTTTTCTTATATTTTCTCCTTCCACGTCTTTCCCCTTCTCTCTTTTACGCGATTTTTTCTTTTATCCCATTCTTGTACCCTCTATACCCTCTGCTCTCTTTCTCTTTATCCTCGCTACTCCTGTTCCTGATCCTCCTCTCCTTCCCTTTCCCAACTCCTTCATCCTTTTACCCCTACTCACCCCCTTCTTCTTCATCTTCTATTTCCCTATCTCCCTCTTCCCCTACCTCCTTTTCCCTCTTCGTTTCTCTTTCCCCACTTTTTCCTCTTCCATTTCACTATATTTTCTCCTCTTATCCTTTTTTTATCTTCTCCTTTTATCCCCTTCTTCTATTCTCCATATCCTCCTCTTCTCCAATCCTCTTCTCTTCGTCTTTATTTCTACTACCCTCGTTCCCCTCCCTCCCTATCCCCTCTTTTCCATCCTCCTGTCCCTCTCACCCCCTTCTTCTCCATCATCATCTCCCCCTTCCCCCCTCCTCTCCCCCTCCCCCCTCCTTTCCTCCTTCCCCCTGATGCAAAACATGTGACACGTGCATCAACACAAGCAACACCGAGGAACAACCTGACACTTAATCATCGCTTTAGGCAACATAATTACTTCTTTGTTTATCATGAAAATGCGTAAAAACAGAGAGATGGCAGGAAGAGGAGGAGGAGGAGGAGGAAGAGGAGGAGGAGGAGGAGGAGGAGGAGGAAGAATTGTAAGTGGTATTTCCGTTCCGTTTCACACGCGCTCCTTTTTATACGTATTTCAAGACGTTTTATTTCACCGTTCACACCTCTTGTATTTCCACGCGTGTTTTCTCTCCTAGTTGCGCGTGTTTTCCCGGTATTCTCACCTGCCTGTAGTGGGTGCCTGAGGGAGTGCCAGGTGAGGTGAGGCGCTACTGGGGCTTCCTGGGAGTCTTTGTGGGTCACCTTCCCCTCACACCTTCACTCATTTCCTTTCTATCTCTTCTTAATTTACTGATATTCTCAACGGTCTATTTGTGTTACCTGGGGAAGTGAAAAGAGGTGAGGTGTTTCTGGTTACTCGTGGTCTTTGTGTTCACCTCTTCACTCACACCTTCACACATATCCTCTTTATCTATATTTAATTTACCGGTTATCTCACCTGTCTATTAGCTTTACCTGAGAGTGCAAAGAGGTGAGGTGTTTCTGGTTACTGGTGGTCTTTGTGGTCACCTCTTCACTCACACCGTCACATATTTCCTCTTTATCTACATTTAATTTATCGGTAAGCTCACCTGTCTATTAGCTCTACCTGAGAGTGCAAAAAGGGGAGGTGTTTCTGGTTACTCATGGTCTTTGTGGGTCACCTTTCCACTCATACCTTCACTTAATTCCTCTTTACCTGCTCTTAATTTACCGGAAAGCTCACCTGTCTGTAGAGGGTACCTGAGAGAGTGCCAGGTGAGATGAGGTGTTTCTGGTTCCTGGTGGTCTTTATGGGTCACTTCTCCACACACACCTTTTATTTTTCCCTCCACTAAATTCCTCTTTATCTACACCTAATTCACCAGTATGCACACCTGTCTACGGAGAAGGGGGGGGGGGTAGGTGAGGGGCGAAGGGCGATGTGCTGTAGTTTCCCGGTAGCCTTAGTAGGTCACTTTGCTTTGGCACTTTGCGTTGGCGCGTGGCGTTCAGAAATGGCACTCATAAGCCGACACATGGAAGCGCTTGGGACAACATTATTCACCCTCACTTATCTTGCTTTCAGGTGAGTGGAATCATCGTCGCCACACCTGCGGCCCGACGTCAGGGGGAAGGTAAATAATGATGTAATATGTAAAATCTCTTGTAGCTTTTGTGTGGTGGCTGGGAGGAAGGACCTTAGCTGCTAGCCTGCCTACCTTGCCCTCCCTCTCCTGTCTTCCCTGTCGCGCCTGTCTTGCTTGCCTCGTGCCGCTCTTGTGGTGTGGAGACAGGGAAGGAAGAGGGAGGGGGAGGGGGATGGAGGAGGGAAGATATAAGGGAGGGAGGAGGGGTGAGAGGAAAAGATGGGAGTGGTAGCTAAAGGAAGGAGTTTTTGTGTGAGTGCTTCAGTGTGTGTGTGTGTGTGTGTGTGTGTGTGTGTGTGTGTGTGTGTGTGTGTGTGTGTGTGACAGCTTTATTTTCAAATGTATAGCCTATATATTTCCGTGTTTGCTTTATTGCTTGATAAGATATAATGATTTCTTTGTTTCTTTCCGTTTGGGCGTACAGAAGCGCGCGTGTGCACACACACACACACACACACACACACACACACACACACACACACACACACACATTACTTACTGAGAGAGAGAGAGAGAGAGAGAGAGAGACCCCGATTAGTTGTATGTGGCCCCTCCGTACCTTCCAACTTATAAACCAAGTCTTTTCCTCGCGGCAATAATAATAAAGTGTAAGGAAATATATAACAGTGACGGGGGCTTCAAATTTTACCCCCATCCAGCCCCCCTACCCCCCTCTCTCTCTCTCTCTCTCTCTCTCTCTCTCTCTCTCTCTCTCTCTCTCTCTCTCTCTCTCTCTCTCTCTCTCTCTCTCTCTCTCTCTCTCTCTCCGGTGAATGAAACGGCAAAAACACGCGCGGGCCTCAATTTTAGCATTATCTTCCTCGACTTCCTTCACACTCACTTTCTCTCGACGTGTTATGCGCTCTCAGCTTCCTTCCTCTTCCTTTTCTTTGTTTTTACTTCACTGCCATTCCCCACCACCACCACCACCACCCCCTAAACCACAACTACCACCTACAAGAACAAGAACAACAACAACACTCCGCCCCATCACCAGCATCGTCTGTCTCATCTCCTCCCATATTCCTCTCTCTTATTCTTCTTTTACTCTCCCTCCTGCATGTAGCTTTCTCTCCACCTCCTCCTCCTCCTCCTCCTCCTGCACCTCCTCTTGCACCTCCTCCTCTCTTCCTCTCGCAGCATTTTCCCTTCATCTCATCTCTTCCCATTCTTCTCCTTAAGTCTTCTTTTCCTTCCCTCCCTTACATTGGGTTTCTCTCTTCCTCCTCCTCCTCGTCCTCCTCCTCCTCCTCCTCCTCCTCCTCCTCCTCCTCCTCCTCCTCCTCCTCGTCCTCCTCCTCCTCCTCGTCCTCCTCCTCCTCCTCCTCGTCCTCCTCGTCCTCCTTCTTCCTTCGCCTTTTCTGTCCGTCATCTTCAACCTTTGATTAGATAGTTAGTGTAGCTTATTACAAACAGGCTCGTAAGGACCATCATGTCTGCTGTTGTTTGTTCTTCTTTTGTGTTACTTTGTGTTCTTCCTCCTCCTTCTCCAGCATCTTCCCTTCATCGTATCTCTTCCCATTCTTCTCCTTCAGTCTTATTTTCCTCCCTTCCCGTGCACTGGCTTTCTCTCCTCCTCCTCCTCCTCCTCCTCCTCCTCTTCTTCCTGCAACAGGCATCATTATACGAAGCACTTCGTCACTCCTCCATTGATAAATCTCCGCTCTCAGTATAGAAATAATTTTGCGTTTCTTTCCCTGGGTGACAATAAATCGCCGGGCGGTGCCGCGGAGGCTCGGGGCGCCCCTCGGCTGTGATTCAGGGGCCGGCCGGGGCTTTATGAGGGGGTATTTATATATTCGGGAGGGTGAGGGAGAGTGCCACGCGGCCAACCCTATAGCTGCTTCGCGGAGGGACACGCAGAGAGAATGGCTGAGGAGGAGGAGGAGGAGAAGGAGGAGGAGTGGTAGGCTGAGGAAGGGGTGGTGAGGGTGGAGACGAGTGAGAGAGTAAGAGAGAGAGGGAGTGAAACTGGAGGAGTGTGGGTAAAGGGGAGAGGGAGTGAGGAAGAGGGACGCAGCATAAAAAAAAAGATATATAGTAGGAATGTGAACGAGGAAATGGGGTTGAGGTTTATGAAGTAGAAAGGGTGAGAACGAGCGGACTTGAGGCCATGGATGCAGGGAAGGAGGGGACGAAGGAGGGAAGGCAAGGAGGAGCCGTGGGCGAATATACAAGTGTTAGTTTCTGCCATAATATCTTGCCACTTTTTCCTTCTATTTATCTAAGCTCTTATCAGAATCCTCCTCTTGCCCTTCCTCTTATTCTGTTATCTTTGTTTGTGATTTGTTCGTCATTAGAGCGCAAATAATATTCACAAGAAATCGGCTTTGTCTGTTTAATAATTCTTAATATTTACTCGTTCTTGTCTTTTTCTCTTATCTTTCTCTTCTTCTACTTCCTCTTCCTCCTCAAATCGTTGTGGTTGCATGGGGCAGTATAAGCTAATTGACTTTTTGCTTCAGTCTGAAATTCTGCATTGCTTCATTAAGGGAAACTGACTGAGGGGAAGAAAATGCAAATTCAGACGAGCGTAAAAATCCTAATTTATGAAACAGTTTCAGTTTTTTTTTTTATCTATTGGTCATATTAAAGGGGCGTGGATGAGAGAAAAGGGCGAATAAAGAAGGAAGTGTGGTCAATCAAGAGGGCGAAAGGAGAACGAAACCTGCAGGAAAATGGTGAATTAGGAAGGAAAAAAATGAGTGAGTGATGGGGAGGTTTTGTCTACGTGTATCACCACCCACTCCCTCAACATGCTCCTTCACCCCTTCTCCTCTCTCCCCTCTCTCCCTCTCCTACTCCTCTTCCTTCCTCACTTTCTCTCATCCCATCCCTATCTTCTCTCTTCTTCCTCGCTGATTCTCCTCTCTTTCCCTCCTCACTCATATTCTTCTCCTCCTTCCTAACCTCTTTTCCTCTCATCCCTATCTTTTCTCTCCCTCCTCTCTCATTTCCTCCCTATCATTCCTCTTCTTCTCCCATCCCTTCTATAATTTATATTCTTCCTCGCTGTCCCCCTTCCTCTCTTTTCCTCCCCAATCATTCTCTTTTTTCCTCCTTCCTCACTTCCTCTCCTCACATCCCTATCTCTTCTCTCTTTCTCTCTCATTCTCTCCCTCTCTCCCTCCCTCCTCTCCACGGTAGCGTTTCTTTCACCTCTCCCAGAAGACAGTCATTTATCTCTGTACGTACATGTGTGTGTGTGTGTGTGTGTGTGTGTGTGTGTGTGTGTGTGTGTGTGTGTGTGTGTGTGTGTGTGTGTGTGTGTGTGTGTGTGTGTGTGTGTGTGCGTGTGTAGCTTATGCATAATGTTTACTTTTTTCTGTTGGTGAACTATTGGGATGTCAAGCGATGATCATGTCGATATCGGATGGTATTTCGCGGTTCTTCATATTCTATTTATCATCTATATTCTATTCCATCTTTTTTCTTTTTCCTCCTCGTCTTTCTCCTCTGTTCATCCTCTTCCTCATCATCTCTTTCACTTCACCCTCGTTTTCCAAGTCTTCTTTCTCTTCTTTACTTCATCTTTTCATCCAACCTCACCCTGTCTCCTCCCCCTCCTCCTCATCATCTTTCTCCTCTTTTTCTCCTCTTTCTTCTCATCTATGTTTCCTCGCGCTTGTTTTTCTTTTCTTCCTCCATTTCTTTTCTTCCTCAGTCTCATTGTCATCGTCATTATTTCATTTATCCTTTTTCCTCCTTTTTTCTCTCCTCCACTTTACTCCTCGTCTTACCCCCCTTCCCCACCACCATCATCATCATAATCATCAGCATTCGGTGTTTATGCAAGAAGCCTGACTTCGATGACGGCTGAAGACTTGACGGCTGACGGCTGACACTGACGGCTTGTTGTAGGTTCGAGGGCCGTACATAGTGTGTGTAATCCAATCTACTCTAACCACTTGTCGCCTTAAGTGCGCTGGAGTGGCGGCAAGTGAGTCACATCCGCGTCAACTTACACACACACACAAACACACACATGCTCCTGTAAGTACACTCGGAGCATGCATGGGGACGAAACAGGAGGAACACAACAGCAAGAACAACAACAACAACAGCAATAACAATAACAATAACAGCATGGTGTCTCCTCCTCCTCCTCCTCCTCCTCCTCCTCCTAAGCACTCTTCAACCTCCTTATGCAGTCGCCTTCCTAATTATCAGTTTTCCTCCTCTTTATTTCTCACTCCTCCTCCTCCTCCTCCTCCTCCTCCTCCTCCTCGTTTTCCTTCTCATGCATTCCTCCCCTTTTTTTTAGCACTCTTCCTCCTCCTCATACGTTTTTTTGTCCTCTTCATCCTTGTACATTCCTCTTTTCTTCGTTCGCGGCTTCGTTTATTAGTTTTCCTCTTCCATCTTTGTTCTTTATGTTTTATTTACTGATTACATATGACTACCTTCGTTTTTGTTTTCTTTTTTTCTCCTTTCTTTTTCTTTTCTTTTTTAATCTTTGCCATTTTGTATTTCTTGTCGGCCTCTTAATTCCTGCCTTCCATTCTTACATTCCTTTTCCTTATCTCCTTCATCCTTTCCTACCCTTTGTCGTCTTCTATTTGGGATCCTTTCACTTATACCCTTCCCATATTTTTTCATACCATTCTTTTCCCTTCCCACATAATTTTCCTTTCACTTCCTTCTCATCATCTAACACTTTCTTCATATTACCATCCATTCCTCCGTTCCTTTTTTTTTTATCTGCGTGTGCCTGTGCGTGTGTGTGTGTGTGTGTGTGTGGGTGGGTGTGGGTGGGTGGGTATGTGTAGGTGTGTGTGGGAGTGGTGGGTGTGGGTGTGGAGAGGGGGGTGCGCGTGTGGGTGTGGGTGGGTGTGAAAGCGCGCGCTCTCGACTACCTTAGATACTTTACTCATTTTATTTTCTAGTCCTACCGGAAGAGAAACATCGTAAGGGATCCTCCAATGAGATTCCTGGGATGCTTAGGTTGGGAGGAGCGATTAGGGCGACAGGTTTGAAAGGGGGAAGGCAGTGAGTTCGATAGATACTGTCAGACGGTTCCACCTCTCACATTAACTATTTACAAAGGCCAGAAGGGAGATCAGTCGGGTTCTAATGAGTGGTATTTTAGGTTCACGGTACAGAAGAAGAGAGAGAGAGAGAGAGAGAGAGAGAGAGAGAGAGAGAAAAAGAGAGAGAAAGTCTTGTCAAATATGTGTGTTTGGACGCCGAAATGTTTAAGAATGTGGCCCTTAGAGAGAGAGAGAGAGAGAGAGAGAGAAGGGGGGTAGGGAGTGAGAGACAGGAGACAAGGAGGAAGTGTGGTTCAGCTCCTTCAGGTCCTTTCTCTCCTCTTCTCTCTCTTCTCTTGGTTATGCATCCTTTCCATTTTTCCTCTTTATTCTCTCTTCCATTTCTTTCCTTTCTCTCATTTCCTCTCTTGTCTTCCATTTCCTCCTCTCTTAATTTTCCTTTTGTCCCCAAGTCTCATGTTTTTTTTTGTTCTTTTCCTTCCATTTATTATCTTTTCGCTCCTCTTATTTTCTCTCTTGACCTCCACTCTTTTTTGTTTTAAGTCACCAGTCTCATGACCTCTTTTTGCTCTTTTTTTCGTTTTCTTTTATCGTCATTTCCCTCCTCTTTCTCTTCTCCATTTTCTCTTCCCCTCATTTCTTTTTTTCAATCTCTTTCCTCTTATTTTTTTTCTCTCCGTCGCTTTTCCTCAAGGTCGCGTCATTTCTCTCGAGGAATTCATTTCTCCGCGGGACAGTTTGCGAAATCGATAGCCACGTTCCTTCGGTGTCAGCTGCGATTCCTCTCCGGCGCGGCGCCCCCTAAAGCCTTCCCCGGTGCTGGACGCGGCCGCCAGGTAACCGCAGAGGCTCGTCTTTCCATAACTTTATGAAGACGTCACTAAGGATGAGTCTTAAGGGAGCAGGATCTTGACTCAATAAAATATGACTGACGTGAAGTGGTGTGGATATCCTCTAAACACACACACACACACACACACACACGCTAACATACACATACCCCCCCCCCACCCCCCCACCCCCCCCACACACACACTCCAAACCAAACTAAACAAAGGAAAACGATCATATATTATTAATTAAAACTCGGACCTGCCGGGGACCACACCCTTCTCCCTCAATAATGTCAGCGCACGGGGCCGTGCTTGTCCGTCGCACTTGTTAAGGAGGAGGCAGCGGCCGTGGTGTGCGGCAGGACCTGTTAACCACGACGCCCAGGGGATATCAGGTCCTGTTGCATTGCTCGCTGGCCGGCCGGGGCGTGGCTCTTTACCTCGTCTCCCCCCCCCCTCCCTCTTTTTCTTCTTCTCTTTATTTTCCTCCTCCTTCCTCCCTCCCTTCTTCAATGCATACCTGTCTGCCTGACTGCCTGTTGTCTCCTTATCTGTTCCCGCCTTCGCTAACTATGCCAAGCTTCCTTCTTTCCTTCCTTTCTTTCTTCCACTCTTTGTCCCTTCTTTCCTTTTTTTTCTTCCTTCCTTCCTTCCTTCCTTCCTTTTCCTGCTTGTGTAATGGTCAAAAGGAATAAGGTTGAGGTATTAGGGTAAGATGATAATGTTTTTGTTGTTGTCGTTGTTGTTGTTGGTGGTGGTGGTACTGTTGTTTGGTGGTGGTGTTTGGGACTTGTGTGCATGTGTTTTCTTTGTGTCAATCTGAAATGTGTGTTTGGAATGGAATTATGTGTGGTTCTTGTTTTTATTTAGTTTTTCGTTTTTTTTTGGGGGGGGATATATGGCGCTTGAACGCGTGCCAAGTATGTGCGCCTGTGTGTGTGTGTGTGTGTGTCAGTGTGTGTGTGTGTGTGTGTGTGTGTGTGTGTGTGTTATAATTTTTGGTAAGCTCCATTTTCCATTCCAACTTTCTCGCACCCTGACCCATCCCCATCTCACAAGCCCCCCCCACCCCCACGCCACCCCCCCACTACACATCCACATCTCCCCACCTAACACCCGTACCTCCGGCTCTCCATCATCCCTTCCCTGGCAGGCTATACACCTAATCTCTTCTCTTCTACACGTCCCTTCAACCCTTATACTCTCGCCCTTGTCACGCCGCCCCACGTCTGTGTGTCCCCGTACGCGACTATCTCCCTCGCCCTCTATTTCACTTCCTTTCCTTTGGACTTCTTGCAACGCGTCGTCCCTTGTCTCCTCGCCCCACCTCCTCCCTTGCCTTATGTTCGCTGTTTTTCACCTTCAGTCATGTTCTCTGTTTTCTCTCTTTAATATATATCAGTTCTTCGCTATTTGTTTCTTCTTATCGCTACGTTTTTTTCATGCCAGCTATACACTGATGCAATTCACGATCATGTACTTCTCTTATGTTAATTCAGTTTTTCTCTATTCATTCTCTATTTTTCTTTTATTACCCAACAGCCATTTTTCTCAGTTCTTTTTCTGCCCTCTCTTCCCACCTCCCTTCTCCCTCCTTCTCTCCTATCTGAACCCGTTCTTCTTTCTTTCCTATCTAGTCACACCCGTCTTTTTCTTGTTCCATCTTCTTTCTTCACCCTGCTGGCTTTCTCTCCTTCTTTCTTGGGTCTTTTACATCTTTTTCATCCTTTTCCCTTTGCTATTCTTGTATTCCTTTATTTTTATTTTTACCCTCCCTTTTTTTCCCTTCTTTCATTCCATCATCAATATTCCTTTTCCCGTCTTACACCCTAGAAAACCCTCTAGAACCACATAATTATTATCTACTCTTCCCCTCCATTTTGTCCCCCTCACTTCTTTCCCCTTCTTTCCCTTTCCTCTGCATCGCTCCGCACAAGACCCAAGACCCCGGCCCTACCCTCCATCTCTGTCTTTCTCTTCCTACCAACCCCTCCAACCCTTTCCTTCCCCCCTTTTCTCTCCCTCACTCTCCCTTTCTATACCTGGCCGTGACGGAAGTGGCCCTATCGTGTTTGTTGTCTTCTGATATATTTCATCGCTCATATCCTCCTGCTACGACCTCTCCGTCTTCAAGAAATTTCAATACAGGTTGGAGGTGTGGAATATCGGCGTGTCCTGAGCGTGGCTGGCAGCGGGAAGGACCCATATCGTCATGTTTACACCCCCGGGGCCCGCGCGCCAGCACCTCCTCGCCCCTGATATACGCCCAATGCTTTTTCTCGGCGGCAGAAAAAGCTCGTTTGTCCCGAATATATTTCCGAGGGATCTTCGTGTCGGCGCGTTCCTGTATTCATCAGTTCCCGGGATATTGTGCTTATGGACGGTGGTAATGATACGTGTGTGGGGGAGGGAGGGGGGGGGGGCAGGAGGACAGTGGTGTGTGGGGGGAAGGATAGGGGGAGGTGGTGTGTGGGGGAGGAAGGGTAGGGAGCGGGTTGGCCAGGAATGTGTTTTTTGGGGGGAGGGGGGATACTGGTGGCATTGATACGTATACTGGGGGGCAGGAGGCCAGTTGTGTGTGTGTGTGTGTGTGTGTGTGTGTGTTAGGGTTAGCTGCACTGATCGTTTTGGAATCTGTATTTGGTTGTTTCTTTTGGGACTACGAGCGTTTGCATTTATATTATTTGATGGATAGTTTTATTTTTTTTATTGTACATTGCAACTGTGATCAATAAACAATCCTCATTTATTTATTTATCTATATATACAAATCGGTGTGTGTGTGTCTGTGTGTCTGTGTGTGTGTGTGTGTGTGTGTGTGTGTGTGTGTGTGTGTGTGTGTGTGTGTGTCGAGGGATGATTTGTTCCCGCCTCTTGCTTCGTCTGTTGCGGTGCCGAGGTGGATGGATGAGAGTAAGAGTGTTGAAATGAATTACTGTCGATCCCTTTGTCTCCACTTCCTACCCCCACCCGCACGCCCCTCCCTCGTTTTCACCTCCTCCGTCTATATCAGTTTGTCTCCCCTGCGTGCCTCTGTCTGTCAGCCCTTAGTCTTCATTCCGCGTCTTTGTTGGCAATACTTAACACTTTATTCATTATGTTCTTTTCCTGTCTCTGCATTGTCGTTTTTTATTTTCATTCATCCCATAACATCAAATATTTCAAGAACCTTCAAGTTGGCATTCCATTTTTACATGTTCTTTGTTTCTCGTATTCAGTCTTTACTTTATTATTTTGTTGTGTCTAGTGGTGATGTTATTACCTGAAAACCCTTATAACCACATATCTGAAGGCTACTTAAGTTAATCCCCCACTCACATAACTGACACCAAACACCATAATTCAACCTTAATTCCGTACTAGACTGTTGTTTCATCCTTTTGCGCCTGGGAGACACACCTTGTTGGGCTTCCATGCAGGTGAAAGGTGCAGTCCCCCCTAAGGTTCCCCGATCCAGGTGTTGTCGAGGTCACCTGTACAAATGGTGCCCACTTCTGACTGTCAGCGGCACATACGCACGTCTATCAATTATCGTTTCTCTAATTACCACCGTCACTCCGAGCTTCTGGCGCATCGATATTACTGTTTGGCCTTTTATCAAGCTGTCCTGAGGTGGGTTGGTGCTGGCTGGCTGGCTGAATGACTTGCATGTGTGTGTGTGTGTGTGTGTGTGTGTGTGTGTGTGTGTGATTCATAATACTCTCATTCTTCATTTTCTATTCGGTGGATGGTTTTTACTCCCGTTTTCTTTCTCTCTTCATTGTTCCTGTTAATCCACCATGCATGCAGGGGGCTCTCGCTTGCTTGTCTCATGCATTGGGGGGAGGGGAGGAAAAGGGGGGGGGGGGGGAAGGGGAAAGTCCGAGAATATTCCTTTGTTACTGGGAGAACACACACACACACACACACACACACACACACACACACACACACACACACACACACACACACACACAGACACACACACACACACACACACACACACACACACACACACACACACACACACACACACACACACACACACACACACACACACACACACACACACACACACACACACACACACACACACACACACACACACACACACACACACACACACACACACACACGTACAGACTCACCCCCTCACCCTAAAAAGAGAAAAGGAGGGTCGGGAAATCAAGGAGTCGTTGTGAGGCTTTCTTCCGCTACATAAAAGCTGCTCGACGGATCACCAAGTCTCTCATGACCCCTCGGGCGCCTCCCCTCCTGATGGGAACCTGCCGAGGGGAAACAGGAGGAGGAGGAGGAGGAGGAAGAAGAAAAGGAGGAGGAGGAGGAGGAGGAGGAGGAGGAGGAAGGGTTAATACGACGTGGATTAATTATTCCGTCGAGTGAGGGCAGGAAATTCCCTCCTGTTATTTCTTTCTTCCTTCAACTGAAAAAAAAGGGGAAATAACACATCCGTTACCCTCTCTGTGTCCCCTCACGCGGCGCGGTGATGGTCGGCGGGGATTTGTCTTGCTGGGAGTGCCTTAGGAGCAGGGGAAGAAGAGGGGGGGGGGGGTAATGGGAGGAGGATAAGGAGGAGGAGGAGACGAGGGGTTTTTAGGGGATGTTAGGTGTAAGATGGGGGAGTATGAGCAGCGTGGAATTACGTAGCATTAGTGTGTGTGTGTGTGTGTGTGTGTGTGTGTGTGTGTGGTGTGTGTATGTGTGTGTGTGTGTGTGTGTGTGTGTGTGTGTGTGTGTTTTACGTACGTGGCTCACTTTTTATGATGTTTATTGGCGTCCGTCTCCTTGTATACACTTTTGTGGTGTGTTGAGGTTGGCAGAGTCTTGCGGCGTAGTGTAGGGGTGAATAGCTGGGAAAGGTGCGTATCTGACAGGCTTTGGGTGTGGTGCGTACTTTCAGTAAAGAAGATAAAATTGTAAAGTAGAGAACGCCTATAAAAAAATTGGGAGAAAAAAATATCAAAAGAATTGAATATCAAGGAAAAGTCGCAAAAGTTCTGCAACAAAGACAAAAATTAATCAACCCAAGAACTCCACTCAATAATTATTTCTTGATAACCCCCCCAAAAATATATACATATAACATTGCTGTGTGCAATCGAGGATGTGACAGAAAAACTGTGGGAAACTTTGCTCCGTATCATGGCTTGTAATATATTTTCACATTTCAAGGAACAAAAAGAAAAATATACTTTTTTATATTTCTAACGGATAGCAAATTATTAAGTCTTCAGAAACTTAAGCACACCTAAGTAAAAAAGTCAAACATAGGTGTCAAGCTTTTTTTCCTACCGCTAACTGTACGGTGCAAAAAACAGCGACTGGGGGAGAGAACGAGATGAGGTTAGTTATCTCCGGCTACCGTTTTACTTCACACCCTAATCGCAGGAAACCAAAGAAAAAGCATCTAAAACGACCCACAAAAACACGAACCATTAAGAAACTTCATGAAAACCTCTTATAATCCCTCCTCTCTCCTCTCCCTTCCCTTTCTCTCTCTTCCTCCGTGCCACGCCTACCTCAACACCGTCCTCCTTCCTCTTTCCCATCACTGCATCCCCCCATTCTCCCCCCCCACAAGACCGCAATCCTTCTTTCTCTTTCTCTCACCCCTCCCATCATTCCCCACCTACTCCTCCCCCCCACCATCAGCGCAATCCAGACAAGCTTCTGTTTTAATGTGGGAGGGAAAGCATCTTCTCGCCACATTCCCTTCACTTTTTTTCCCTCCCTTCCTGCGTCTGTCTTCCTCTCCTTTCCGTCCTTTCCGCGAGGGGCGTGGCTGGTGTATGGAAATGGATATCCTCTCTTCCCTCACCACCTGACCTGGCACCTCCCCTCACCTGACCTCCCTCCGCCGCGTCCCCTCGCTCCTGGGAAAATTCTGGACGGGTAAAAAAGACGTGAGGAAAACGCGTGACACTTTAAACGAGGCGGAATGCCAAGTGGAGGGGGGCGGGAGGAGGGAGCGGCGGCGGGAGGAGAAGGAAGTGGGAAACAGTATCAACGGATGCAGCCATCTTGATGTGACCCAGCTCGACCCCGCGGCCCCGCCCTGAGAACCCGGTGAGAAGGGGAACGGGGCGGGGCTGGGAATGGGAAGCGAAGAGAAAGATGCTGTGATAAGACTGGTGGAAGTAAAGGGAAGATTAGAGAGAAGGAGTGAAGGAGGACGAAAGGAAGGAATAAAGAGGCGGAGGGTGATAAAGGATAGAGTCTCAAGAGTGTAGAAGGAAATACGAGAGAGATAAAGTGACTCAACAGCTGTGACCGACATTGTAAGAGCGAATTCTTAACTCGATAATAAATATTGCTTAGATCACCGACCTCAAGTAAACAGGATAATGCTAGAGAGAGAGAGAGAGAGAGAGAGAGAGAGAGAGAGAGAGAGAGAGAGAGAGAGAGAGAGAGAGAGAGAGAGAGAGAGAGAGAGAGAGAGAGAGAGAGAGCATAAACTAGAAGTACTGGACACCTCGGAGCAAAATATTGAGACGCGAAAATAATGCGTAGGACAAAACCTGCATTGGGTGATAAACGTTCAAGCGAGTCGCCTCATAATGTCCCGGTGAGAGGTTTACGGTGGCGACTAAACCCGAACGACGACACACACACACACACACACACACACACACACACACACACACACACACACACACACACACACACACACACACACACGCGCCATCTACCTTTATATACCTGCCTCCAAAAGTTTCCTTCCTTCTATGCTTTTTTTAATTATTTTTACGGTGCAGGTAACAGTTGACAGGCAAAACAAAATTCAAAACAAAGCAAAAGAAAAAAAAAAAACTCATGACACTGATCCATAACACCATAAAACAGATCACTCAAAAGACACTGATCAGCTTACCTCAGGATATGTCTTAACGCTCCTTCCTGAAAGAGTTCAAGTCCTAGGAAAGTCAACTGGTACCAAACAGCCTATTTTTTTTTTTTTTTACTTAATGTCGTGTGTGTTTGTTCTTCTTGTCGCTTTTGTTGTCACTCTTGTTATTTTGCGCTTCCGTCACTTCACCTCACCTCATCACCTCCACCGAACAACAACACACACACACACACACACACACACACACACACACACACACACACACACACACACACACGCGGGGAAGAGAAAGAAGAGAGGGAAGGCAGGGGGAAAGGAGGGGGGCAGGAAAGCACTCACATAGGCCTTAAGCTCCCAGTATTTACGGCCTCATTATTTACATCGTCGTCCACGTCACACACTGAGGAGCGCCATAATAAAGCTGCAGATATATGGAGCTCAGCGCGCTGCCATAATGTGTCTTGTTTATGGCGCGGCCCGTCCCTCCGCCTCGTCTATGCTTAATACGCCTTTTTTCCGCCCCGACCTGAGTGATTTTTTTTTCCTTTTTTTCGTCAATATTGTGATGGCGACTAATAGGGAGCAGGAGACAGGGCGGCCGCGGCGAGGGAGGTAACGACCGAGGCTGAGAGAGGCGAGGAGGAGGAGGAGGAGGAGGAGAGGAAGAAGACTAGGAGGACAAGGAGAGGACGGGGACATATTTAACGGAGCACCAGAACGAAGAATAAGAGGAAGAGGATTGAGATGCATAAAGATGGCATAAGGCAAGCATCGGATGAAGAAGAGGAGGAGGAGATGGAGGAGAGGGAAGAGGAGAAGGAGAAGAAGAACTGAGACACATAAAGATGGCTTAGGAGGACAAGTAATAAGGAAGGAAACGCAGTATGAAATGGCGGAGAATCTTAAGGTTTGTGGTGAGGGAAGTGAATTGCAAAGACATCCGTTGAAGACGAACATTAATTACTGAACGTGAATGGCGGGAAGAGGCTGCGATCGGCCAAGGAGTTGTGTGGAGAGGGAAATAACAAAGAAGGAAGACTAGAAGGAGGAAGAGGAGGAGGAGGAAGAGGAAAAGCTCGGAAAGGTTGATGATGAGATGTCGAAAGAAGAGGAAGCTGAGGAGGAGGAGGAGGAGGAGAAGGTTGTGACCTGGACTAGATCATTATGCAGTATAGAGACAAATTTTTCACATAATAACGATAACCTGAAGCGTGGGCGTAACTCTAGATTGTATAATAGAAAGAATCCCACTTTTTTTCACCACCTTTTCATACAAATCTTCGGAATGTGAGACGCATTTGACGGCGCGCCAGTTTCATACTAAATTAATCCCGCATGTAACGTCCCACAAGGAAGTTTACGTTGTCTTAGTGGAAGGAAATAGCGTAATAAAGTACTGAAGCGGGAAAAAATAAATGGAAGAACTAGATGTGTTGTCGGGGCGCTTGATAGACGGCGGCGAAATGTGGCGTGTTGGCGCTGCACGGCTGCCGGAGCGTCGCCTGCTGCCGCGAGACACTTAGGGGCCCGATAGCATCTCCGCGGGGCCGAGGGTGACAAACTCCCCGTCGCCCTATACCTCAGGCGGGACGGGACGCTTCCTCCCCTGGCGGTGGTGGTGGGGGGAGGATGAAGGGTGAAAGGGGTGGGCGAGTGCTGGTTGCTGTCGGGCGTAGGAGTGCCTCTTGGGTGCCTCTCATTGGTGCCTGATTGTCTTGGTGACCTATAAGAGTGCTCATTTGTCTTATTGCTCCTACAAATGGTGCTCGAATCTCTCAGTGTCTTTTTAAAGGTGCCCGATCTTCTTGGTGCCTCTCATAATGGTGCCTGATTCTCTTGGTGCCACTGTAATGGTGCCTGATCATTTTGGTGCCTCCCTTAATGGTGTTTGGTTCTCTTGGTGCCTCTCATAATGGTGCTTGATTCTCTTAGAGACGTCCATAATGGCGCCTACTTCTCTTGGTGCTTCATAATGGTGGCTGATCCTCTTGGTGCTTAATGGTGCTTGTCTTTACTGGTGTCTTAATAGTGCCCGCCTCTCTTGGTGCCCTAGTGGTGCCTCTGCGTCCCTTGCTCAGTGCTCAACCGCGTCACAAGCCCTTACGTAATGTGCATGAAGGGGAAACTTACGACTTCTGAACGTTTCCGAAGAGTGGGAGGAGGGCAATACCCGCTCGTGTATGTGTGTGTGTGTGTGTGTGTGTGTGTGTGTGTGTGTGTGTGTCCCTGAGCAGCGTGGTGGTGGAGTGTCAGGTGCGCAGGGAAACTTATTGCCCCAACCTGAAGTAAATTAGCGCGACCTGCCAGTATTTGCAGCGCGGGTAGATAGCGTCGTGATATATTTTACCTTTTTTTAATTGTCGTGTCGAGTTCAATTATTTACGGCCTGGAATATATATTGGCCTTATACATGACGCGTCGTAGACATGACTTAGATGATCAGTATTCTTGAGGGGTGTTGATCATTTGGCTTATTGAGGGCAAGGAAAGTGATGGAGGAGGGGTGGGAGGAATAGGAGGAGGAGGAAGAGGTGGTGGAGGAGGGACAGGGGTAGGGTATGTGAAGTAAGGGAAACACGGCAAAGAAAAGTAGAAGAAAAAGTAAGAACTAATTTGGAAGAAGAGAATGAGGAGAATGCTGAAGAGAGGAAGAACCGGAGACACGGAAGGAGATGGATGAAGATAGAGAGGAGGCGTGAAAAATGAAAAGGAGGAGGAAAACGGCACCTTTCTCTTCCGCTTCCCTCCCTCCTTTCTAAAATCACTCACCTCCCCTTCCTTCCTATTTGCCTTCCTTCCTTGTCACTCAGTCCCAGAAAGCCTCACAAGCAGGGCGGGGGCGAGGAGCGACAAAAATAGTCCTGCTGGTCATACGTTTGTCGGGAATAGAGGTGAAATAAGCAGGGAAGGTGAGCAGGGACAGAGCAGGGGTATTGGCGTCCCCTCTCTGCTAGCTTCCTTAAGGGGCTATTTCACTGGGCATTTGGATCCGTGTGGAAGCACGATTTCGTGGTTTTCATTTGTTTCTTGTTATTGCTGCTGCTGCTGATGGTGAGTAATACCGTCGTCCTTTGGTGAAATCTACCGTAGCTTTGGAAGATCGTGGACACGTCAGAAAACCACGGAAATATGAGAACCACGCCAGCGGAAATCGTGGTTTGACTGAAGATCCACGGAAAATTTGCCCAATGTAATAGCCCCTTTACTTTACCTCCCTCCCTTCCTTTGCCTCTTTCTTTCCCTTTTCCATCCTCTTCTCCCCTCTCTGCCAGGCTTCTTAGTGCACTCCTCTCTCGTCCCATGCTGCCCTTTCTTCTTCTTCCACCTCCCCTTCGGAAATAGCTGAGTATTAGTGTCGTAGGCTGGGAGGCAGGCAGAAAGAGAGCAGGGTGTGTCCTAGAATGTCCCCTCCTACTCCTCCTCCTCCTCCTCTTCCTACCCACACTCTTTCCCTCGTCCTCACTTCCTCTATATCCCTATCTCCTCCTCCTCCTCCTCCCACTCCCTCCTCCGTTCATCCTTCCTCCGTGCTATTTATACGTTCCCGCCCTCTGAGAGATGCTGTATCTTGGCGAGCTGTGCGGTAATCTCTGTGTATCTCTGCATCTCGGGTTCCTCGCGCTGGTGATCGAGTTACTTGCCCGTGAACCTAAATCTGACGTTCAATCATGTGTTTTTCCTTCCTTTTCACTATATTGTTCTAACCCTTTTCTTGGACTAGAGATATAAGAGGAGCATACGTGAGGGGTGTCATGGAGATTATAAACGAAAGTGACGTAGCGTGCAATCGCGTATACAATTCTCAGCTTTTTCTTGGACGAGAAATAACTGAAACTTAGACGAGGTAAGGCTTGAAGTTGAGGTTAAGCTGCGTTCTTCCCAAAACGAAACATATATGTACCACCATGCAGAGACCTTGATTCGAAGTAATGCTGAGTTCTTGCCCTACACAAGTTTTACGTGTCACCAGAGCTTTCTTCTCCGTACATCCAAGGCTTGCAGAGAGCGGTTGAAGCGTGGAATGGAAAAGAAAGGGTAGCAGAGGGCGAGGAACGGGCAGCGGCGGCGGAGTGTTTTCCCGTGTCGCGGACCCGAAGGAGGATAGAGGGGTGCATTAGGGAGGGGGCGGGGGGCGTTGGTGCTGTGTGTGTTTGTCGGGAAGGGTTTACGGCCCCGGCTCTGGGAAGGCGAGTCCGGCCGTATGATAATGGCAGGGAACGTTTTGCTTTCATATTTTCTTTTAAACCTTTTTTGTGTCGGGCAGCGGAGCGTGCTGGTGAAGGGAGGTGTTTGTGTGGGGGTGTTTACTGGGTTCATTGGCTCAACAACCACGTGAGAAAAAAGCACTAAGCGGGCGAGTTCAGTCTAAGTGAATTTAGTCGCAACTCTCATTTATTTTATGTATGCAAATGAAAAGTAGATTTTTACACACATCCGATATATTTACTGCAATTTGCAAGTCTTGCTCACTAAAGGAATATTCATAAAAAACAGGAAAACCTCCACCCCTGACGAATATAGATGCAATTGTCTCATATTCATGTATGTAAATTTAAAGGAAATTCTCACACACATAAGCAGTGTATTTAACATCGCTGGCACGTCCTGTTCATGGAAGGAAGATTCATTATGAAGAAAAAAGGCTTCTACAAAGAACCCTTGACGACACCGTTCCTGCCGTTGCCAAGCAATGATTTTGCTCGGAAACACAAGCTCCTCTAAAACCACAACTGCATTTGCCTTCATGCACGACTTATTTATGTGCCGCGTGGGCGAGGGTGCCACGGGGTACAGGCGAGGCGTCGTGTCCCGCCACCAGTTCCTGCCTGAATAAGTTTATCGGAGCCGCCGGGTGAGGGGGGTGTGCCGCTGCCCGTTGCGGCGAGTAAAAACGGCGCGTAATGGACGAGCTCGCGTTGGTGGACGGGAGTGCTTCCAGGGGCTCAATGAGGAGGACGTAACGAGGCTTAACGGCAGGTGTAAACACGCAAATTGGTAAAGCGAAATCCTTCCCGGGCAGGTTGATGCGTCGCGGGGAGCTGGTGTTTGGAGAAGGAATGCAAGTAGACTTTTTTTTTTTTTTTTGGTTTATTCGTGAGGAAAATTGTGTAAAACCGAGTGAATATTGTAAGTTATGATCTCGAATATCACACTCGATACGAAAAGAAGTATTACGGAAAATAATGAAGAATACATAAATCGTAAACACACGGAATGAAAATCTCACTCAGAAAAAAACATAACCACTTACCTAGATTACCGCCTTACACCACTTCATTCTTTTGTTACATGAGGAGGACAAGTTAAAGAAGAGGGAAGGTCTCAGGCCATAGTCCCAAATGGCCTTCAGACTATTAGAGAAAATGTTAAACAAAATACATAACACGTGGATACTGAAGAATTCACAACCTTATATGTTTGGATTACAGTTAGTTACCCAAAGCCTTATACTCATCTGGCTTCCCGGAAAGATCTGATAAATGAAACATGACAACAGAGATACGCCGCAACGTAAGGTCCCAAATACGTAGAATCGGTAGAACACAACACTGGCACCTCGAGAGTAGTTTCCTGCCCCCGCGACTCTGCTCCGGGAACCCTAACGAGATAACCCACGACAAGTACCGGGGGCCGCGAGGGTGCCTGAACGTGCCCGACAACGTCCCCTACCCCCTCCTTCCCGCCCCTCGCCTTCTTCCTCCACTGCCCCCGCTGATCCAGGTGGGCGATGGGCGGCGAGGCTGACGGCTTGGTGGAAGAGGGCCGGGCACCTGTCACTGGAGGAGAGATAGCTGCTCTCTCTCTCTCTCTCTCTCTCTCTCTCTCTCTCTCTCTCTCTCTCTCTCTCTCTCTCTCTCTCTCTCTCTCTCTCTCTCTCTCTCTCTCTCTCTCTCTCTCTCTCTCTCTCTCTCTCTCTCTCTCTCTCTCTCTCTCTCTCTCTCTCTCTCTCTCTCTCTCTCTCTCTCTCTCTCTCTCTCTCTCTCTCTCTCTCTCTCTCTCTCTCTCTCTCTCTCTCTCTCTCTCTCTCTCTCTCTCTCTCTCTCTCTCTCTCTCTCTCTCTCTCTCTCTCTCTCTCTCTCTCTCTCTCTCTCTCTCTCTCTCTCTCTCTCTCTCTCTCTCTCTCTCTCTCTCTCTCTCTCTCTCTCTCTCTCTCTCTCTAGCTCTCTCTCTCTCTCTCTCTCTCTCTCTCTCTCTCTCTCTCTCTCTCTCTCTCTCTCTCTCTCTCTCTCTCTCTCTCTCTCTCTCTCTCTCTCTCTCTCTCTCTCTCTCTCTCTCTCTCTCGTTCAGGGATCTCTCTGTTGGTGTCTCTCTCTCGCTCTCGCACCCCTCACGTCATGCATAACAAACCCGCCGTTCCTTCCCTCCCTCTGTTGTCACCGAGTGTTGTCTTTAGGATAAGTTGTGGCGCTTCATATACGGTCAGGTTTTGCTAATAGAGGAGTGGACGTTCAAACTTCCTCCTTTTGACACTCATTACTTGTTGACATGTTTAGTTTCTGGCTCCTGTTTTTTTTTTGTGTGTGTGTGTGATCTTTAATAATAGTAGTTGTGGTGTACATCATCAATTTAGTCATAAATGGACGGTCGAACAACTCTGGTGCTTTTTTTTTATTAATATTTTAAGCATCTCATTTTTTATGTAATTATGTAGTTTGCGTGAATCTAACCGAAGAACAGAGGGACCGAGCTGCTTCATAGGTCGTTAATTTTGTCAAAGATGGGCACTTAAACTTATCTTTTGTTTACATGAATGGTGTATTTTTAGTAATTTATAGTGTGGGACTTTTTTGCGTGGTTAGCGCGAACGTATCTGCCTTGAGATGTTCGCGGGAGCTGGGGAAAAGGAGGAAAGCCTTGAAGTATTTTTGAGGTGATGGAGGGATGATACAGGCGTGATGGGAAACGTTAGTGAGGGGCGGGAGAGGGGAGGAAGGGCGACTTGGCGTGGCTTGGCGGGTGTTTCGTCTGGGTCTTAAGGGGAGTGTCAGCTGCTGTGCGATTTTACGCCTGAAGGAAAACAGAGGAGCTTACCTTTTTATTTTTTTTCTAAAGGGCCATAAGAAGCTTTTACCACAGAGCTGACAAGTAACACAATCGCCTCCAACTCTGTAAGTAAAGTGTTGGGTAAACAGACCGTTCCTCCGTGTCTCGCCCCTTGTCTCCGCCGCCCCGACAAACCATTCGCGGAGGAGTTCCCTCTTTTACGACGCGTGTAAATTCCTCGTTAAAAAAAGTCATCATTAACAAGACCTTAAGTGGAAACGTAAAACTGATCCACACCACAGGAAACGTAAGTCATTCAAGCAAACTAATTATTCAATACCTAGGACATGGATTTTTGTTGAAGGTAAGTCGAATTCGATCTCCAATTAACATAAACAAATGTAAATCTCAGCCACACCTCGAGAAAAACTAATTCTTCAGCAAACTCTTAAAGTATGTGTTAGTGGGAATAGAATTACAGTTAACGTGAGAAAAGTTGGTTTGCTCATGAGTCTCAACAAGTCGTTAGTGTCGCAAAACCCTTGAGAAGAGAATATTTCCTGGCCGAGGATAACATGCATATTCTGTAGGCCATTCCGCGCGGGTCACCTACGTTCCCAAGATCCCAGATTTGTCTTGACGTGTGTTTACGACTCGCCCGCCGCCCGGCATCGTTAACGCTAATGCCACGTCGGGGTGTCAGAGGAGAGACGTCACGTGACCCGAATGTCAACACGCCTCAAGCCGCTGCCTCCGCTCCCCTCCTCGCCCTTGTTTACATCTGGAGTGACAAGATGACGGACTCGGCCGAATCTTATTTACCCGCGAGAAGCAGCTCCTTCACCCACGTCCTCCACTGAGCTATTCTGGCACTGTGGTGCTCTCTGTGCCCCGTCCGGTGGTGACTTTAATTGACTCCAGCGCGACGTGAGTTTGTTTAGCGAGGACTAGCGTGGCTGTGTCTTAGTTAACAGCTGGTTGGGGGTGCTGACTCGCTTCTTACTCCTTGCTTACTCGTGACTCACTGAGAGATACCGATGAAAAACAAGTCCGCCATTGGTAAACATTTATAAACACGCATATTATTATTGATTTAGACTGACGCGTTCACGAGATGAGTCACACAACCCTGCCACTCCGAGCAAGATGCACGTGGACGCCGCTGTTGCTGCTGCTCCGTCAGGCGGGTCCTCGCGGGAACCCTTCCTCGCCAACACGGGAGGGTGGCCACGCACACCCTCACGTACGCGGCCACAAATAACCCACGCCCTCTGTTTCTTCCGGAACTGTGACCGGAACACCACCGCCACGCAGGGGGAAAAACGGAAACTCACACACACAAACTCCTTCTTTATGGGGCTCTGAGCTGACTTACTCTTTGATGCGAGTCGGTTTTGTCCACGAGACATGCAGGAGGCACCCCACAAAACACACATTGTATGGAGGATGCGGTTGCGGGTTCGGGTGAGTTCAGAACGGTGAAAAAAGTGGTCAGAAGGGGAGTCGGGAGCTGTAATCGCCTGAGAGCAATTAAGTGGTGCACTGAGAGGAGTCTGGGCGGGTTCAGCAGACCAGAGGAGGTCGTGAGGCCAAAGAAAGAAGGGGAGGGACGGAGGAGAGATGGAAGGGACGGCTGATGGATGCAAAAACCGCGAAAAAAGGGACACATTCGCTGCACAGACATCAGATAAGGGCGCTGGGCAGGAAGTGAGGGGACAAGACGGAGAGATGAATATATGGGCGGCGATGTTGATGGTGATAACGGCGGTGATGATGGTGATAACGGTGATGATGTCGATGATGAGAAAAAAAAAGACCGTGGAGTGATTTATAGATTATTCCTAGCGATATGGTTTCTGATCCACGGTTATAACAAGAACAGAAGAAGTCCACACGCGAACCAAACGTTTAATTTCACATATTGTTTTCTTGAGTGTTTGCAGGTCTTGTTTACACGTCGAGGAGTGAAATATTGGCGTTGATGGGGCTGTTTATTAGGTTCCCGCGGCTGCCATGAGAACCACTGGCAGCAAAAATGGCCCTGGTCTCGCTCACTGCCCTCACGACTCCCCCGCCCTCCACCGTCACCACCAAAAACAACAACAACAGCGTCATGTCCACTGCCCTGAAAATCGAGTGCGCCAAGCCAACAAACCCATTAAAGAAGCAATAACGACGCTAACAATGATCGGGAAGGTAAAAAATTGGATAAGTTTTTAGCTCTTTTTTTTTCTCATCTCTCTCTCTCTCTCTCTCTCTCTCTCTCTCTCTCTCTCTCTCTCTCTCTCTCTCTCTCTCTCTCTCTCTCTCTCTCTCTCTCTCTCTCTCTCTCTCTCTCTCTCTCTCTCTCTCTCTCTCTCTCTCTCTCTCTCTCTCTCTCTCTCTCTCTCTCTCTCTCTCTCTCTCTCTCTCTCTCTCTCTCTCTCTCTCTCTCTCTCTCTCTCTCTCTCTCTCTCTCTCTCTCTCTCTCACACACACACACACACACACACACACACACACACACACACACACACACTTTCATCCCGTAAAACAAGAGAGAGGCCAAGAACAAGGTCAGTAAAAGACACACGGTTGTATTGTCATCCACCACCACCACCACCATTTCCACCATCTCCATCACCACCATCACCACCTCGACCTTCACCAAAACAGGCTTTCCCGTGACCTGTTTATTTGTCTGTCTTAGTCTTCATCTTCTTGGCCTGTTTCCGCTCATGTTGATTATGTTGAAATACGCTCCGACTCTCCTCGACTCTCCTCGCCCTTGGAATCTACGTTTTGGTTTCCCCTGCCTCGTCCACATCACCTTCACCTTTGTCCCTTCGTCTGCTCTTTTCCACCTTCACCTCCACCTCCACCTCCGCCACCGCCACTGTCGCCGCTGCCGCCTCCGGGAATCATTACATCGTCGGGAAGCCTCATCCGCAGAGTGACGCAATCAGATCTGCAACACGTCATCTTCGCTCTTCGTCGCAGAGGCCGGAGTCGTCGCCTGAGTCTGGAGTCGCGGCGGGTCACGAAAAGCGGATGCAGCAATTTCATAATTCATCCTCCGTCATCCATTTTCTTCTTCGTTGGACTGGAAAGACGCAGATACTGTACCCTGCAAAAGTTGTCGAGTAAGTCCAGGGCTTATCTCCTCGGGGAAAGGGTATCCGTCCCCTCTCTCCCTCTCCTACATCACCCCGCTCCTCCCACGCCACACCATGCCACACCAGCCCCCTTCCGGCCGCCCTCTCCTGGTGTGGTGGGTTGTGGGTGGCGGCACCTCCCACCTTCTCTCCTGCAGCATCCCACGCACCTCTCTACGCCGCGGGGAAATCTGGCAGGCCTTTAGAATTTGTCCCCTTCATTCAACTTAAGGACGCTCGTGTTTACGTATGTCATTATTTTTCCCCTTATTGCAATGGAAATTAAAGATGTTATGATATACAAAGATTAAGGATTTTTATGACGGTGGCGAATAAGTAATGGACCAGTAAGACTAATTCTTCCAAAACTGCTTATTCTTTTATAAACTACTACTACTACTACTACTACTACTACTACTACTACTACTACTACTACTATTACTATTTCTACTACTACTACTACTACTACTACTACTACTACTACTACTACTACTACTACTACTACTACTACTACTACTACTACTACTACTACTACTACTACTACTACTACTACTACCACCGTCACCCTCGCTTTCCTACACTGTTGCCATTATTCTCACCCCTGGTGCTGCCGGTGCTTCCACATTCCCGCGTTCTCACCTGGTAATAACGCAGAACAAATGAGCCTCACAAACGTATAATTGCCGTTGACGCAAGGTTCGCTGCTTCGCTCCGGAAATAATGTATAGCTTGTCTCTGCTGGTGCGAGGGACAGAAGGGAGAGCACAGAGAGGAAAGAAAGCAACAAACACCTCCAGACAGGGCAGTTCCCCGACGGTGTATTTATTGCCCGGCCGTCAACGCTTCGTTCTGCATTGTAGAGAGGAACAGGTCCACGTATTTCACCCGCGGCAGTACATCACGGGGCCACTTACACGAGGCAGCCACTTCCCTATACCTCGAGGACCAACAGCTGGCGAGGCACGGTCCAGTAGCAGCCAGCTCGGTCCATCACCTCAACGATCCACTCACCTCCGTATTGTGATAACCCTCACGCCAGTCACCAGCGCCTCTGCGGCCACCTCTTCTGAAAAAGTTTGCTGGAAAGTAGCTCATGCATATCCTTTTCAATGTTTTTTTTGTTGTTGTTAATGACTGTGAACTCAAACGCAACTATATATATATATATATATATATATATATATATATATATATATATATATATATATATATATATATATATATATATATATATATATATATATATATATAGCTAGCCTCCACGTCCCTTTTGGTTGTCCTACACATATGTTTGCTTAATGCCGTGTGTGTGTGTGTGTGTGTGTGTGTGTGTGTGTGTGTGTGTGTGTGTGTTTTATGTTTGTGTGTGTGTGTGTGTGTGTGCGTGTGTGTGTGTGTGTGTGTGTGTGTGTGTGTGTGTGTGTGTGTGTGTGTGTGTGTGTGTGTGTCTACGTGTAAGGGAGGGGGGGAAGCACGAATAGGCAACTGCGTTTAGGAATCTGTGCACATACTAGTCTGCATGTAATAAGTGTGTGCACGTGGATGAGCTCGTCTCTAACGACACTAACGAGCTCGCCCCAAATGTTCGTCACTTCTGGTCGCCCCAGACGGCCACGTCATTACGGTCGGAAGGGACACGCTGCTCTCTCACGCCCATTTGCTTAATGTGTTTTTAAATATCACCCGCGAAATCCTGGAGGGGCAGTGAAGGCCATTTAGCAGCTGTGGACTTGTCAGGTGATTGATTTTTTCCACCTATGTAAACAGTTGTGAACTTAATGTAAAGTATGTGCGTGAGACTTTTAAAAAACCTTCTGACTGACGTTTAGAACTCTGTAAAAATGGTAATGAAAGCGTTTTCATGCTCTTCAAATCATATATATATATATATATATATATATATATATATATATATATATATATATATATATATATATATATATATATATATATATATATATATAGTGTTAAAATAAAATCGTGCTAATAATAGGTCAGCTGACCTATTATTAGCAAGATTATTATCTGCAAGATTCATCAACAAAACTCTTCATTTTTTTAGACTTGGGCGTTAACAGCTCGTAACAGGAAGACAAGCCTCAACTTATTTCAATTGGCCCTGGAGTGTTCATGGCCGCGCCTCGCCGAGCACTCGTCACGGGGAGTGTTCGCAGCATCTCCGCCGCGGCCCTGAGCTGCTGGCGCCCTATAAGGTCCTGATCTGCCCGTAGTCATGTTCACCTCCGCCGCTCCCCCGACGACGCCCTTCCTCCCCCGCCTCTCGTGGGCCCAAGGTTGCCTTGCGTGGGGGGAAGCGGCTCCCGGGGGCGAGGCAGTCATTAGGGCACACCGCCGCAGGCATGGCGCTGACGGACGCAGTTCAGACCGCCTCTGACGCAGTGCTTCTAGGGCCGTGATGGGTGCGTGTACACACACACACACACACACACACAAACATACACACGCACACACACACACACACACACACACACACACACACACACACACACACACACACACACACACACACACACACACACACACACACACACACACACACACACACACACACACACACACACACACACACACACACACACACACACACACACACACACACACACACACACACACACACACACACACACACACACACACACACACACACACACACACACACACACACACACACACACACACACACACGCAAACACACACACACACACACACACACACACACACACACACACACACACACACACACACACACACACACGCATGAGAGAGAGAGAGAGAGAGAGAGAGAGAGAGAGAGAGAGAGAGAGAGAGAGAGAGAGAGAGAGAGAGAGAGAGAGAGAGAGAGAGAGAGAGAGAGAGAGAGAGAGTCATTTTTTTCCCTTGCTGTTGTTCATATTCTTGTATTTGTTGCTGTTATTCTTGTTTTCAATTTTCTTGTTCTTTTTCTTCTTCATCATCTTCATCATCTTTTTTTCCTCTTCTTCTTCCTCCTCTTCTTCGTTAGTTTCCTTTTGATTACTGTTATTACCATCACCAACATCATTACCATCATCACCACCATCATTATTAACATCATTATTATCATTATCATTATTATCCTTACCATCAACATCCCCCACACACCACCACCACCACCACCACCGACAAATCACAGCCACGGTCCGCAGTGCTCCTCGCACCATGCATCCGATTCGTTTCTCCACGCCGGGATGACGGAGGGAGGAAGTACACCTGTTGCTTCGCTCCTCTCCTCCCAGGCTTCTCTTCTCCCTCTGTCCATGCCGTCCCTCCAGCCTCCTTTACCTCTCTCTACCTCTCGTCCTCTTCATACTTAAACTCTTTTGTCTATCCTGGTTAGGTCAGTAGTTAGGTTAGGTTAGGTTAGTGGTTAAGTTAGGATTGGTTAGGTTAGTGGGTATATAGGTTTGGGTAGGGTAGATTAGGTTAGTGGTTAAGTTAGGTTAGGTTAGGTTAGGTTAGTGGTTAAGTTAGGATTGGTTAGGTTAGTGGGTATATAGGTTTGGGTAGGGTAGATTAGGTTAGTGGTTAAGTTAGGTTAGGTTAGGTTAGGTCGTCATGTTTATTTTCTGTGCCTCCTTCATATTACCTTTTTTTTACATTATGTGCCGATTACGTAACATCCCACACACTGATTCCCTTTACGGACAGTCCATTGGTCTGGCCTCCACCATCATTCGTTTAAGTAATTATTGCACTGACATTTACACCACTACATCCCTCTAACTACAAGTCTTGATATATCACACTATTCGAATACACCTTTACAATTCTTCACCACACCACACATCACAACATCATGCCACACCACACCGCACCACACCAAGTCATCCATTTTTCTGCAACTAAACATCACTGTAATGCATTTTTTCAATCCACCTACGTCGCTCATTTCCTCACTACCATTACCAACTTAGATGAAGTGAGATGAAGTAGTAAATAGGTTGCTAGAGAGATAGATACATAGACAGATAGGTAGACATGTAGAAAGACAGATAGGTAGATAGAGAGAGAGAGAGAGAGAGAGAGAGAGAGAGAGAGAGAGAGAGAGAGAGAGAGAGAGAGAGAGAGAGAGAGAGAGAGAGAGAGAGAGAGAGAAGATAGGAGAAGAAAGGGATGATGAGGGAAAATAGCGTAAAGGCAAAGACTCACCGTTGCAGCGGGCCACGTGCTGGTGTCATTTACAGGGGCGGGGCCCTCGTGCACGGGGCCACACCCGCGTGCCGCCTCACCGCCCCCGCTCCGCCGCTGCTACAGAATTGCTCGTAATTTTTGGTGTGGACACGCATGTGGACACGCATCTCCCTGACGCTGGATTCACCTCCCTCCGCGTCCCTCCACCCTTCGCCCTTTGTGTCCGGCAATTCTCCTCCAGTGTACATTTGTGGCGCTTCCCTTTTTTTCCTTCCTTCCTTTCTTTTACTCTCCTCTCCCTCCTTCCTCTCTTCCCTCCTGTTCCGTCCTTCCGCCAGGCTACTGACCTCTCTTAGTCGTTTTACTGATGTCTTTTTTTTCTTCTTTATTTTAGGACGTGTTTGTTTTCTGTGCCTGTTCCTGTCTCTCTCTCTCTCTCTCTCTCTCTCTCTCTCTCTCTCTCTCTCTCTCTCTCTCTCTCTCTCTCTCTCTCTCTCTCTCTCTCTCTCTCTCTCTCTCTCTCTCTCTCTCTCTCTCTCTCTCTCTCTCTCTCTCTCTCTCTCTCTCTCTCTCTCTCTCTCTCTCTCACCGGGCAAGACAAAACACCATTTCTTTCAACGTTTATTTCTTCCTGCTACTTGCATCTTCCTCACAGCATTTACATTTTAATTCTCTTGTTTGCTTCATGCCTTCCGTTTGTCGCGAGTTCCTTCTGGCTGTCCATCCGTCTGTCCTTCTGTCCGTCTACCTATTTTTTTACTGTCTTCTTCGCTTCCCTGCGCTGTAACTTCATCTCTCCATTTGCGTTTTCTCCTCCTCCTACCCGCCATCTTGCCTTCCTCCTTCGTTCGTCCTCCTCCTCCTCCTCCTCCTCCTCCTCCTCCTCCTCCTCCTCCTTCTTCCTCTCCATCTCCTTCTCCTTCGTGGCCTTTGAGGTGGCTCTGGGGCCGTGTCTGTCATACCCTGGTGCCAAGTGTCAAGTGACTGTCACCTGTCAGAGTGGGGCCAGGTGGTTCCGTGCTCGCTGTCAGGTATTTTTGCTTTATTTGAACAGGTGTGTGAGGGTCGGTTTGTAGCAGTCGCCTGGCCTGTCAGATGGATGCGGGGAACGTGTGGCAGGGAGGAAAGGAAGGAGAGAAGGAGGGAAGGCGAGCGAGAGATAGTTGAGAAAGGAAAAAGGATGGTGGAGTGGGTCAGGATAGAGGAGAAGTGACGACGATAGTAAGCAAAGAAAAGAAGGAAAATGAGAGATAGAGTGGAGAGATAGTAAGATAGTTAAGGAAGGAGGGAAGTCGGGAAGGAGAATGAGAGATAGTTGACGAAGAAAGAAGGAAGGTAGAGTGGATGAGATAGAAGGAGAGTAACAAAGATAGTAAACGAATAAAAGAAGGAAAATGAGAGGGATGAAGGGAAGGAGAGAGACAGTGAGCGAAGGAAATACAGAGGGAGGACCAGAATGAGGGCCAGAGAGAAATAGTATATGAATGAAGGAGACAGAGTGGGAGGAATAAAAGGCAACAGTTGAAAGAGGAAAGACGAGCAGCAGTTAGTTTTCGTTTGGCATGTTGCAGAGAGAGCCAAGGAAGATTGCTTGATTAATAAAGGTTTCCGGCGAAGCGGACATGCGGGGCTCATCAAAAGGAACACACACGCTGCCACTGAGACTGACAAGTGAGCGATGTCGTGTGTCTTGTCAGAGGCGATGCATATGTTGCTTAATCTCCTCCCGTCGCGTCACCCATGAGCCAAGTGCCAATGTTTTCTCAGGTGTTGCATTGTGGGTAATTGACACTGACTAGATTCAATCACCAACGCCCAAACGTCTGGATAAAACACATCTAAGCTAAGTGTTTTATTAGTTGTTTCGGTAATATAGCACGTCTTTCGTCCAAGTAACAACACGCAAACGCTTGGATGAATTAAAAAAAAATTGTAGCTTGTTACCTTGCTTCATGAGCCACCTTCATCCCCACCACCTGTAAAACATTATGGGAAAGACCTTGCTAGTTTCCGCCAGCGAGAAGCTCAATTTATTTACGCAGCGGAGAGTGAGCAGCCTCCGCCGAAAATTGTGCGAGCAAAAAAACTGCTTTCTGCATCAACGCGCTCAGGGATTCACGGGGCCCCGGCGCTGCTTGTGACCTTTTGCAGAACTCCTTGGTGGACCGCGGTGACCAGGGGCGTCAGGGGCTCGTCCAGTTGTTGCACTCTTGGGCGGCTCCACTAATGATCATCTCTGACTCACATTTTTTGTGTCAAGTTTGGCAGAACGGACGAACGAGGAAGAAACCGGTCACACCTGTGGTTCCACCTGCTCGCAACGGAAGTGGCCATTCCCACCCACCCAACCTGAGTATCATTGGGGGGACTGAGGGGGAAGGGGGGAAAGATGTACCGTCAGTGGGAGGAGAACTGAAAGTCGTCATAAAGCCATCCGTGTGACCTTGTTGGCCCCGAGTCTTGTAACTGATTCATAGAGATATTGTCCAAATTTGGAAACGATAAATTAGTTGACACTAAAGGAAGCAAACCAAAATAAAGTCACTTTGAAAGAGGTCTCTTTATTTGGTGGCTCCCTCCTGAAATAAATGTACCGCCTGGCAGGGAACCAATAGCCTGGCAAAGGGCGGGGTTCGGGGACAAATTGTTTTGCAATATGTGACTCACTGGACGGGGACGGATGGCCGCGTGAGTTACCCGCCGCGGCGCCGGGCCGACAACCCGAACCGCCCGCAGGACGTCGAGCACGCGTCGTGGTGGTCTGGCGGCACAGCGACGCACGCCGCGGCACACGCCCGCCCCTTACCTTCACCTGGCGGTCTAAGACCTAACGGGCTCGACACGCCGCTCTTAAAGTTAAATGGCTAGCCTCATGGAAGACAGGCCAAGGGTGTGGGCTGCAGGGCGCCGGAACAAGGCCTACCCGCGCCACTCCTCCGCCGCCGCCGCCGCTCCAGGCGCCGTGGGAACACGAGCTTGTCACTTCCTAACATACGACTTGGTTATGCTCGCTGCGCTCAGTCGTAAATAATCTCAGTGGGCAATAATGAATTAGTCCGGAGGCGATCCATCCCCGCGTCCAGCCGGCAGCGAGGCTGTTCTGATTTATGGATCAGAATTAGAGGAATTACTCCCTAACGCAGCCCTTAATGACGGGTAATGCGGCGGCCTCCATGCTGCCGCGCTGCTGGGCGGTTGCTACTGTGCCGGGAGGCTGCCTCGCGTCTGTCGGCCTCCACACAAAGGGATGCCGGTGTCCGCTGAGGGCGTGAAGTGGAAATAATGAATGAAATTAAATGAAGCATAAAATAATTACACAGAACAAAAGATTCGTCAAGGACTGCAGCAAGCTTCATCTCTCTCCTCCTCCTGAGACGACCCATTACCACGGCCATCGCTTCCTCCACCACCTGCTGCCGCCACCGCCCACCGCCCGCCACTTCCGTCCTTTCTCTCTGCCTCGACTTCATCGGCGGCTCTCAGAGGTCACCCGCACACACCGTCACGGCAGGTTGTGCGGCGTCACCGCTTCCTCGGCTTCCATTTATTAATTCCTGCAGCGGTCTTCAGGGTGTGGCTGCCCGTCTGAGGCGCCGCCGCCCAGACTCCCGCTTCTGAGGCTCTCCATCAAGTGGATTACGCTTACTCAAGCCTGTTAATCATCGCTGCTTCCGGAGACACATTGAGATTATACAGGATAGCGCGAGCCTCGGGAAAAGTTGAGATAGGGATCAAAATGTGTGGATGAGATAGAGATCACAGTGTGTGTGTGTGTGTGTGTGTGTGTGTGTGTGTGTGTGTGTGTGTGTGTGTGTGTGTTTAAGGCTGTTTGTCTGTCTGCGTCTGTCTGCGAGCGCTTATCATTGGAATCTGTCTTGTCTATTTTTCTGTGGACCTTCTAAAGTATTTGTACACTACTCAACTCACAAAAAAATGTTTGCAATTTAAAAAGTAGACAAGAATGATCTCGTGTATCTTTAATTTTTACATTTATTTTCACCTGCTGATTTGTCTGTGCAGGTCAGTGGTGCGGGAGTAACCTCCATGACGTGCCTAAGTACTACGATCATTGATGGTGTACTAGTAGAGGTGGGAGAGGCAGTCTGTGTGTGTGTGTGTGTGTGTGTGTGTGTGTGTGTGTGTGTGTATCAACAAATATCAAACAAAGCTTGAGATGCCCTTAATACATGGAGTGTTTTAACACTTCCACAAACATGAGGGTCTTCACCAAGCCCTCATGCAGCTCGTGCACAGCTTTACGAGTGTGGCGTCGGTGTTGGAGGAAGGAACCATCCGCGGGCCGCTTCTATCGTTCTTTTATCTACTTCCTTCCTTCTCCTGATTCTCCAGCTTGTTTTTGCCGCAGCTGTCCGACACTTCTATCGACATTTTTTTTAATCAAGTTCTTCGTAGTGTTTTGTCAGCATATGTTTTCGTCCTAGTTTATCGTCAATAACACATGAGTTACGTAGTCGTTTTTGGTACTTTGATATTTTTTGTCAGTAGAAATACTGTGAAAAGAATATACAGTTTCATGGAAATTGAGATTATGTTTTGGCTGTAGTTAGAGATATCCAGTCCTAAATTTAGATATTTCATTTTGGTGGAAAAGGAAACTGATGATGGTGAAAAAAAAAAGAGAAACATTTACTTCAGCAAAACAGGAAAAAGGTTCTATAAGATGACAGTTTTATTTTCAATGATGAAACACACGTCTTCATTCCCCGCCGGAAATTAAACACCCTTTATAATCTGTTCAGCAAACAATTAACACAACTACTAATTTACCTAATGGACATTGATTTTCCCTCGCCAGCATCCTTCAGCATCCTAATGTTACTGAATCGAGTTATACTTCAGGGTGTGTGTGTGTGTGTGTGTGTGTGTGTGTGAGAGAGAGAGAGAGAGAGAGAGAGCAGCTTTACATACGTGACTCACCTAATTACTTTATCTCTATCTCGCTCCCTGGAGGCGTCAACAAAGGCGCCATCCATCGTGTCCTGCGGCGGAAGCTTGCAAGGACAGGTTTTTCCCGCCACGACTCCCACACACGCCTCAGACAGTCACACGCAACACGCTTTTTCCTTCAAACACCGGATTCGGGTCTCGGAAGTGCAGGCAGGCAAACGGACACGGATGCTGGCACGGAGGGGGGTGGGGGGGGAGGTGAGCGAGAGGCGGGGCGGTACGATGCAGGGCAGGGAATGTATGGGAAAAAGGTACACTCAAGTAAGAATCTAGAGAAAATGTTTTACGAGAGATTGGAAAGAAATACATAGATAGAGAGAATAGATAGATAGATATTGATATAGATAAAGGAAAGGAATAGATAGAAAAACTGCGTGTGAGGATAGGAATGTAGACTTGGGATGAAGTGAAACAGGACATGTGAAGAGAGAATGAAACTACATCGACAAGAAAAATTAAGAAAGTATGTTTGAAGGGTTAATTTTAAGGAAAAAGGAAAACTGCATGGGAGAAGAACAGGAATGCAGAACGGACGGCGAACTAAGGACGTAACGAGGCAGGGAGAAGGTAGGGAAAGGTAGCTACACCGATAACAGAATATGAAGGAAATATGTTTGGAGAGCTCACTGGAAGGAGGAAAGGAGAATGAACGGGTGGACAAAAATGCAGACCGAGGTGTGGACAAGGGGCGATTATGCAAGCCAAAGAATGAAGAGAGGTGTGTGTGTGGGTGGGTGGGGGGGGGGGGGGGAAGGGGAGGAGGAGCTACAGCAATAAGAAAATATAAGGCAACTGTGTGTGGAGAGGTCATTGTAACGAGGAAAGTAGTCTGTGGTAGAGGGAGAAGGATGCAAGACAGAGAGAAAGAGGGAGTGGAGCGGTGCGGGGCAAGATAGTAATTAAAGGAAGACACCAAGACTGGGGATTTAATGCGATGAATGAATGTATTAAAAAAAAAAATCTGAAGAAACTTTATCATTCTTACATACAAGGTTATCCACAAATGCATGCATACATACATACAAACATACATACATACATACTCCCCGCCCTGCAGCTCACCACCCTCCAAGCCCGCCACCAACACCTCCTCCAGCAGTTCGCCACCAAACTCCTTCACCACCCACGACATAGGAACCTGCTCCCCCCGGTAGCTCCCCTTCCTCGCCACAATGTCCAACACCACAACCAGCTGCTCCCCATACGTGCGCGTACTGACAGGTATAAGAACAGTGCAATACCAACAATAGTGAAAATCCTGAACACATAGACTCTTTACTCCTAAGTTACTTTTAAGTTTGTAGTTTTAATGATCTCCCCATATTATATGTATATTTTCAGCTCTCGAGCTGCTTCTCCCTAAATAAACCGTATATTATTATTATTATTATTATTATTATTATTATTATTATTATTATTATTATTATTATTATTATTATTATTATTATTATTATTATTATTATTACATTACATTCATATATATATATATATATATATATATATATATATATATATATATATATATATATATATATATATATATATATATACATACATACATACGTACATACACACATACATGCATACATTCATATATATATATATATATATATATATATATATATATATATATATATATATATATATATATATATATATATATATATATATATATATATATATATATATATATATATATATATATATATATATATATATATATATATATATATATATATATATATATATATATATATATATATATATATATATATATATATATATATATATATATGTGTGTGCGCATTCAGGCAGATTTAGATACCTACAATACTTTCTCCTGATACGGATCACGTGACTCGCGTCGCAATGAGAGAGAAATGGCGCCTCCGTGATTTGAAATTCGTATCCTCCCCCCTCCCGGGCTGATTAAACTTTTTCAGCTCTTTTTTTCTTGCCAGGTACGGAGGCATCGGTCGTAGCGAGGCAGGACGAGTCATTCTTGTCAAATTATTTTACTGCGCCGCGTTCCTCTCGCCGCCACATCCTTGATTTGAACGCCATAAATTTTCCCGGCCGTGATTGCGCGCGTCACACACTCAGAGGCAAGCGCTTGCTTCTTTATATGATGGTGGCTCATTTCTAACCCTCATCACTGTTAAATATTTATTTCTTGGGTCATGCAGCAAAGTGAGGTAACAACAGTTCTTATCGCGATGAGTAAGACTATGAAATATATAACTCTTACTTTCCCTCATCACAGATTGATCTTGCTTTATTTTTCTTTTTTTAACAGGCGTATAAATCCTAGACACTCATGCCTTGAGGGCTGAATGACGAAAATAAAAAAAAGCTCACATCACCTTCTTAAACGTTTATTTATATTCAATATACGATCTCCTCAGCTTTAACGCATCCTTCATCTTCACGGCTTGGTTAACACCACACAATAATATCAAATACCACATTACATTTTGCAGTCTTCTAATCTACTGAATACGGAGTGGAGGTTGAGGGAGCGGAGAATCACCCACGTATATTAGCTTGTTGTTTTTTCCTCAGTTATCCTTGACCTTTATTCACGGCGTGCACGGGGAATAATGGGTTAAGGGCGTGAGCATAAAGTAAATACTAGTGTTCTGTATGCTTGTCCTCTGCCTTCACGGGATAGAGAATGAGACGCAGCAGTGTCATGCACTCATGCTAATTTTATCTCATACTTATCCCATCGAGTGTACTTTTTGCCACGTCTTGGAGAATGAGGTGAAGTAGTGACACTCGAACTATTTTTTCTCATATATAATTTGTACTATCTGGTGTACTTACCATCACGGTTTGGAGAATGAGGTGAAGCAAGAACACTCATACTACTATTTCATCTTCGAGTGTCATGACCCTCGCACTTTGGAGAATGAGAGAAGGCAGTGACATTCATACTACAATAACCCCATCAAGTGTCTATACCTTCACGGCTTCGTAAATGAGGAACGCCAATGCCACTTATACTAATTTTCTCTCTTACTTATCCTCTTGAGTATGCGGGGAATGAGGGACGCCAGTATCACTCATGCTTCCTTTTCTCCCATACTTATGCTATCAAGTATCCTTTCTCTCACGGCATGTACTGGAGGGAGAGGCATGCCGGCAAAAGTATCACGCTCACGCCAGCCGGGAAGGAGGGAAGGGTGGTGGGGGGGCGTTATGATCAAGGAGGCTTCATGCAGCACTCGGGGCAGCGGAAGCTCGCACAGGCACCCACCCAGACCTTGGAGGCTGCATTAGTGAGGGCGGGAGCTGCCTTAAGTGGGTGAAGCAACACACACTCCCACAATCACCGTGACGCCCGCCCGCCCACCCGCCCGACACCCACCACCCACCCACCACAGATCATCTCTCACCACCACCCACCATCCACTCCTCACCATCCGCTCCCATCTTCCCACCATGCACCACCTACTCTCCTCCACCTACCCACACACCACCCACTCCCAACCACCCACTCCCAACTTCCCACCATGCACCACCTACACTCCACCACCCACCCACCTCCCACTACGAAGCTATGCAGGTGGTTTGTTTGCCGGATATTAGGGAAAAAACAAGATAGTCTCTTGATTATAAGCAAGTTGTTGTTTTCGATATTTCGGAACTTAGGGATAGAACTTTTTTTCACGATTGTGTTTATGTATATGGTAAAGGTAATGTTGGGGGCATACGCTGTAGCTGTACGTGGTATCGGTGCTCTTCTCCACCGCATTGGCTCCTGAGCCAGTAGTAAGAAGAACTCTTTACCTCGGGACGTAGGGCCAATGTGACATCCGGGATACAACAGTTTACCTTCCCCAGGTTTCCCCAAGTACCCATTTATCGACCAGCCCGAGATGGGGGTGATGAACAGTTGGATGAGCTGCACGCCGACTACCCGGGACGGGTTTGAAACCCGGACCCACGGACTCGTAACTAGGCACGCCAACCACTGCACTGCAGTTTTCTCAGGGTAATATTTATTCCACCTTAAGATTGACGGCAATTCACTTCCGCGTCACCGTTCATCGCTCAAGACGTTACACAGGAGCATCGCGGCGGCATAGACCCGACACACCCGAACCCTTCCTCCCTCGGCCTGCCTAAATACCTGTCGGGGTGCGTGTCAGGTGCCGGGAGGGGGGGGCGGCGATAAATGACAGTGCTGCGGCGGCGGGCGGCGAGGGTGGCAGCACGTGGGCCTGACGCGCCGCCACCACCAATTGAAGGCTGACAGGCAGCGATTGTCATGCGACCCTGAGGAGCTACCCACCCACGGCTGCAGGAGGACGAGGGGAAAAGCAAGGGAGGAGGAGATCTTAGAGAAAGAGGAGGAGTAAGAGAGGAAGAATGAGCATGAGAATAAAACCTGAAGATAAAGGAGGGAGAGGATGGGTCAAAGGAGGTATTATAGATAGATTGATAGAGGAGGGAAGATACGGGTGGTAACGATGATATACACCCTTATGTCTACCGATCCAGTGAGGAGGAGAATGATGGCAGGGAGGAGAGGAGGAAGACCCTTGTCATGTGTTACGGACCTTACCCACCCACACATTCTCCTCCCCAATTTTCCTAGCTCTCGCTCCCCTTCCCACACATGACATATGCTCCACGGCCACGCGCGAGCCCCCGGAGCGTGGCCAGCGACACCCTCCCAGCACCTGCGAGTAAAAAGCAGGGACGCCTCCGGCAGAACACCTTGATTGCCACCCACGATGGGCGTCCTGCCTGCCGCCCACCTGCCGTTCACGCCGCCCAACATGCAAGGCGGCGCCGCTTCGTTGGACACGGCTCGGGAGGTGCGTTGAAGGGGTGACCCGCCGCGGCCGGTGCCTGAGGGCAGCAGAGAAATGAAGGCTGTCCGAGGTGCGAGCGTGACCAATATCGGCAAGACAAAACCTAATAACTCGGGACAGTAGCCGTGTTTTTCCCGCCTCGGCTCGTCTTGTTCCTGATTACGAGGCGTTATTGATGTGAGGGACTGCAGGGATCCACCACAGAGGCTCGGAAATCGTTATATTGGATACTTATTGTCGGGCTCGTGTGACCAAAGGCAGGCTTGGGAGTGTGAGTGCAGCAGCGACAGCATTGAGCCGCGGCGTCATTACTCTGTCTTATCAGTCGCCTTTGTGCAGAGTCTTAAGCTTCGGTTCTTTTCTCATAGATTTTTGAACGAAGACGCCAACAACAGTTGTTGTCGGGATATTCATGGTTCCTTGCTTGAAGCGGTGATGGGGAGTAGGCGTGAACTGTGGGCTGGTGAGTTTGTTCCTCCTCTCCACTTGTCATCGTATTACGAAAGTAAAATGTCGGTAGAAAATTTGTATCTTTCGAGCAAATTTGAATGTGCTACGTCTATTCATGAAGGTCAGCATTAACAAGAGAATGGGCGCCGGGGAATTACGGTCATCCATCCAGACTGTGCCTCAATGTGTGTTTTTATGCTGACAAAACCCGTAAGCCAGGCTCCTTCTGCATGTAGAGACGCTCAAGCTATAACAGTAACCGCAGCGGCCCCATCCACCTGGAGGGAGGTCACGGCCTTATAGCCCGTACCTGTACCCTCCCTGCTGGGTGGCCAGTGGCTACAGCGTAAGTGGACATTAACCTATATTGGCGGCCCCAAGATACGAACTCGATTGTTAGCTGCCTGGCTTACCATTGCGTTACTTAGCTATTAACTACTACTACTACTACTACTACTACAACTACTACTACTACTACTACTACTACTACTACTGATACGACCACTACAACTACTACGACCACTACAACTTATCCTAATAGAATATCACAATAATGGTAATGAAATAATTATAATAATAATAATAATGATATTAATAATAATAATAACAATAATAATAATAATAATAATAATAATAATAATAATAATAATAATAATAATAATAATAATAATAATAATAATAATAATAATAATAATTCGAAGGAAAACAAGAACAATATATATATATATATATATATATATATATATATATATATATATATATATATATATATATATATATATTCTTCATAAAGTTCTGTATAGCGGATCAGGGGCGCAGCGCCCATGTTTCCTCCCCGCCGTGACTCACCTCCGCCCCTCCGTCACTTAGTCCTGCTCTTCCCTCCATTTAAATATGGCATCAAAAACACCCTCTTAAGGACCTTCTGCTAAAAGTTTCATACTCAGCCACCCTTTTACCTCTCACCCTCCTCCTCCTCCTCCGCCTCCTCCGCCTCCTCCTCCTCCGCCTCCTCCTCTTACACTTCCTCCTTCTCTTTCCTTTTACCAAGCTTTTTATATTAGCCGGACTGGCCTTTAAATATGAAGAATCCCCTCTTGGCTGCTGGGCGGGTGATCCACGGGCGGGTGCGAGATATTTGTGATATTCTCACTGATCCCTTCCCTTGGCGTCCTCCCAGGCCTCTCCGTTTCATCCATCTATACTTAAACGCCTCCTTCCCCGCCGGCCGCTGCCCCTCGACGCTAGAGTAGGTCTTACCTCAACTATATCTCGCTATTTTTTCACGCTTTTTCCTTTGATGTTATGTTATTTTACTTCTATGTTTTATCCTTCGTTCTCTATTATTATTTTATTTATTCGCTTCTCTCGTTGTCCTCTAGTTTTCTCTTTTTTAATGTTTTTTCTCCGATCTTTCTATTATTCGTTACCTTTATTCTATACTTTTTCGATTTTTTATCGGATAATTGTCATTCATTATCCTTAAGTTTCTTTGTCTCATTCTTTTTATTTTTCCACCTTATCTTGCTTTCCTCATCAGCAGTTGCCCTTCCCTTTCTGTTCTTTTTTTCCTATCCTTCTCCTCTTCATCGTGTGCCTCCTGCTGTCTCTTCCTCTGTTATTGCTTCTTTGGTCCTTGTCCATCCACTCCTTGGCGTTGTCCTCTTTATTCATTCCTCATTTTTCTTGCTCTCGTTCCCTTATTTATTCACCATGCCTCCTTTTCCTTACCACTCACAACTCCTCCCCCTCCTCCTTCTCTTCATCCTGAGCCTCCTCCTCTTCCAGCTCCTCCTCAAGGGTTTGTCAGGCGCCTCATTCCTCTCCTCATCACTTCTTCAGCCTTTCACACTCCCGGCGCCCTCGTCTCACCCTCCTCATAACTTGCCAAACTCCACACCACCATTCTTTACATCCTCGTATTTTGCCAACCTCCTCGCCTCTTTCTTAGCCCCCGCTCCCACCTTCCTCCCGCCCTCCCTCTCTCTTACCTCCATGCCCTCCCTCTCTCCCTTCCTCCAGATCTCTCCCCTCCTCCTTCCTCCCGCTTCGCGTCCCCTCTTCTCCCCCATGTCTCCACTTCCCCTCTCCCTCTCCCTAATCTCCACTCCCGTTCTCCGTTGCGCGCTGACCTACACCTGTCACCTCGGGGCATGAAGCACCTGTGCTCACCCATCACCTTGCGGCCAGGAGACGGTGAGCCAAGCAACCCTGCACCCATTCCCCACTCCGCCCCCTCCGCCCCCCTCACTCAATACTTTACCCTGCTGCTCCCTGCCTGACCGCCCCCTTTTTCTTATCACCTACAAATCTCTTTCCTGGAACACCTAAACCTTAACACTTCACATTCTGCCCCTTCTCATAACTTCTATCTTACCCTACCATGCTCCTTCTTGGTACCCCTTACTCCCTCATCACTCCCTCACACTCTCCTCTTGCAATACCTGTGTCTGATTCTCCTTCCTCAACACCTACTCATTTCCTGCTTTCCCCTAACTCCCTCTCTCTACTTATTCCTGCCACATCTCACCCTGGTTTCCTCTTGCTCTACTTCCCCCTGTCACATCAGACCTGACTCACTCCTTTTCTTCCCTTTCTTACTTCCTAACACTTCCCTGCTACTTCTTGACTCTCTTCCCTCTTCAATACTAACCCTGCCACACCCTACCAGATTACCCCTCTTCCTCCCCCTCCCTTCTCCATCTATCCCCCCAATCCCCCTTACACCATGACCCTTTCCACTTCCTGACACACCCCACTCGTCTCCATTGCCCCCTGCCCCACCCTCGCCCCAAGGCCTCCATCTCTCCCCCTTCCCCCTCCCCCCTCCTCCAGCTCGAGCATGTGTGAAAAGCGACGTCGTTAGCCTAAAACTGGTAGTCAGGTTTTGTGGGTTCGCAGTGTATTGAACTTTATTGGAATTTATGAAGTTTAATAATTATTTTCCGTCCGTTTTTTCTGAGTTGTGGTAATGGAGAAGACAGCAATACTAATGGTGATGATAATGGTGATGATAATAATGATAGTAATAACGATGATGATAATGATGATGATGATGAGACAAGAAGTGTGAGACCGACTAAGGAAAAAAATATTGCAGTACTAATAGTGACGGCAGTGATGGTGGTGGTGGTGGTGGAAGTGGTAGCGGTGGTGGTAATGGTGGTGGTGATGGTGGTTGTGCTTTATAAACTTTAGTTGGCGACGCTGTTATTGTTATTGTTATTGGCTACAGTTTTAATGGCGATGTTTGTGTTTTATTATCATTATTTTTTAAACTTCCTTTAATTAGAAAACAAAATGAATATGAAAAAAAATATAATAATGTCTGATCAGCAATTAAACGGATGTAGGAATAATGAAAATGGAGATGAAGATGAATGCAAAGGAAAGCCGAGGTGGAGAGCGGAAAGGGAGGTGGTAATGGAAGGTTGCATGTGGAGTGGACGTGGATGCGAAGGGAAGCAGGATGGAGGGAAGGTGGGGCTTTGCTGAGGAGGTGATAGAGATGGTTGTTGTTCGAGGTGGATGCATATGGATGAGAACGATAGCTGGGGGTGAGTGAGGAGTGCAGGGGATTTAGTATAGGAAGGTGCTGTGCGGATGGATGTGTATGGGAAGGGTAGCTGGGTGAGTGGGTGAAGAGTGGAAGGGAAGGTGGTAGATGAGGTTGCTATATGAGGTGGAAGAATGTTGGGGCAAACAGTGCTATACCTGTCACCTGAATACACAGTGCTGCGACTCACAGTTTGGGAGGAAAATACGTCGATTGTTGGTTTGAAGTCGAGTATAACAGTTTCACGCCCTCGGTCTCTTTGCGGTTTCTTGTAAGAACGGGGAGGAAAAAATTGAGGGGAGGGGGGAAGGAGGAGGGGTTGGGGTAGAGGGAGAGGGAGGGATGGGGAAAGCCGCGGACGCAAGGAGAATAAACAAACATCAACAACGTCTGACAGGGTTACTTATATTCACGTGGGAGTTGGCAATAAAATGTCTCTCCGCTGGCCTATTTTTTCATTGTTTTGTGTTGAACTTGCATAAAGATGATGGTGGTGTGGCTTAATTGCATCTTTTTCATGAGTTTTTATTTATTTGTTTTGAAACCCATTACCATCCGAAACATTTATGGGCCACGCAAACAGCAGGTTTGTAAATAGTGTCGCAGGATTATGTTTTGGCCACCGGCAGGAAATATCATAAGAAAACTTTTCCTCCCCGCAGACGAATTCTTTGCCGCGTCCAATTAGTACGACGTGTAAGGTTTAAAATTTCACACTGAGCCAAAAAAATGTTCCTCCCCGCAGCAAACGCCGCCAGGTTGTGCTAAAAATTTACGACAGTTCATAAATCCCAGGTAATTAAAAACATCTTAAGCCTCTTTTAGCTTTAAATTAGATCCATCACCAACCGAGCTCCCCCGACGGGGCAAAAAATGACTCAGCCACGCTCTGACCCGCGGCTGGCTTACTGCTGACGTCACCAGTCACGTGGGTGCCCTGACTTGCCGCGGTAAATTTACCCGCAGTTTTTCCACCGTCCGAGAATAGCTGAGTTTATACAATAATTTATGCCCAGTTGTGGTCTCGGGGCGGGATATAAGCGCGCAGGTGAGGGGTGGCGGTGTGCTGGCGGCCAAGTCCTCGTGACACGCCGCGGAAGGGTAACTGACGTCCTAACGTGAGGGGAGTGGGGGCAACACTCCCTGCCTCAGGTTGTGTGGGGGGAGGTGAGAGAGAGAGAGAGAGAGAGAGAGAGAGAGAGAGAGAGAGAGAGAGAGAGAGAGAGAGAGAGAGAGAGAGAGAGAGAGAGAGTGTGTGTGTGTGTGTGTGTGTGTGTGTGTGTGTGTGTGTGTTGTGTGTGTGTGTGTGTGTGTGTGTGTGTGTGTGTGTGTGTGTGTGTGTGTGTGTGTGTGTGTGTGTGTGTGTGTGTGTGTGTGTGTGTGTGTGTGTGTGTGTGTGTGTGTGTGTGTGTGTGTGTGTGTTTAGGTTTTCTGATCTTTTTCTGACTCGGGCTGGTCCAGTGTCTGATTTTCTTTAAGTTATGGGAGGGAAAGCGACATATTGACGTTCATTTTCGCCTCTTCAAATCTATGTTTTAATGTATAAAGGTTTACAATAAAGTAAGATAACAGAAATGGCAGACGTGTTTTTTATTTTACCGTTTTCTTTACTTTCAACGAATAATATGGCACATAAACACTCGCTTGCCCTAAGATAGTGAAAAAAAAAAAGCGTTCTTAGGCAGAAATCCTTGAGGCGACAGGGATGGGTGTCCAACAGGTAGGGTGCGCGCGGCGTCCTCCAGGTGTGGCCAGCGTAGCGGGTCAATATCCGCCGGCCAGCATCCTTCAGGCGGTGTGAGGGCCATGCTGGTGCCTGGGCCAGCGGGGGGGGGCCATTATTTATTATTATTGCCGCTTTCTATCTATTATTATGCTTGTACCTCTCTGAATGTTGCCGTTGCCTCTGTGTGGGGCTTTTCATTTATCTAGTATCAATGCGTGGGGTGGTGGTCCTGGGGCAGTACACGTGTGCCTGGCAAGTGTATTGATGGTGGTGTTGTTAATTGTTTTATTGCGGAGATGTTTCCGTTACGTAACTTTTTTTTATTTCAGGAAGTACTTTTTATACAGTCATTGTTAGCTGTGGCTCTGAATCTTACTCGTTCACTCATAAACACACACACACACACACACACACACACACACACACACACACACACACACACACACACACACACACACACACACACACACACACACACACACACACACACACACACACACACACACACACACACACACACACACACACACACACACACACACACACACACACACACACATTTACCTTAACCTATTTAATATGTTTATGCTTGGGAGGTCTGCTTCATAGAAATGTGTTATGAATGCACCGGCTTTAGAGGAATTCGTTGATTGTATTTTAATGAGACAAGATGATGAATATGCTTGTGGTTTTAGGAGAAGAGAGAAAAGAACCTGAATGTTTTGGCGGCCTTGGAGGCGGCGGAGATGAGTCCGGGAGTTAAAATGACCAGTGTGCGGAAGGAAGGAATCTGCAGCAACAACAATGACCTTTGTCTCCCTCCTCATTCATGGAGAATGCCAAGGTCTTCTGACGCCTCAACACCCTCGGCCCCTTAACAAAACATTGTCATTAGTGTGGCAAAGGCTTCGGCCAACCAGTTCTTAGGTCTTGAAGGAGGTGGATGATTGGGGACGTCGAGGTCTTGCCGGGAACACCATAAAGAGGAACCTCTAGACGCCTCCTGCATTGTGGGACAGTTGTCTCGCCTCGCCACCTCTTCCAGCAGCAGCTTTTGTTGTCATTCTCTTTTCTTGACTCTCGAAGAGAATGGAGCCGGCGATTCGTACTCCCTGGGGTATAGTTGTGAGTTGTGTGGCTGTGCTGTATCCTTCTCTCTTGCTAATAGATGGATTTTTTCTTTTAAAGTTTTTTGTTCAAGATATTGTGCCGAAAATGACTAATACTTTCATCGTTAAGTGCCACGTTTGTTCAGAGACGGAGTTTTGTGTAGTATATTTGACCATCTGTCTTCAAAGCGGGACAGGGCTGACTGAGGCCACAAAGAGGATAGATATTATTTTCTCTCCTTCCCTGGACCTTCACAACAAAGATCGCAACAAGACGAACTTTCTTAAATAAGTCAATTATTTTGATGTTTAAAGGGCTTGGCTAACCTCGTCGGTGTATAATCAGGTTAGTCTCTTTGGTCTTGGGAATTGTAAATGTGCGGTGATACTTTTGAACAATCACTTAACAAGTTTAATACCTGCTGTTTTCATTACTTGTGGGCCATGAGAATTGAGGCGACGGGGGAGTAAACATTATGCTGCTCGGTCACCACGCCATCATGGAAGCTTGCTGACAGATAATCTCTGTCGTCTGTGTATTTATTTGATTTTGATTTTCATTGTCATTCAAGAGGGCGACTGCATGAGTTATAAATTATCATTACCTTGGCAGTGTGTGTGTGTGTGTGTGTGTGTGTGTGTGTGTGTGTGTGTGTGTGTGTGTGTGTGTGTGTGTGTGCATACGTGCGTGCATACGTTCATGCGTGTAGTTCGTGCTCGGGGAGGGCGCAGTAATTGTGTGTGCATATGTGTTCCTCTTATAATTTGAGGCACAGACAGGCAGCCATATAAGGCCCAATGGTGGGTCGCTTCATAGGCACTATAGGTCACCAGAACGGCAAGTGTGAGGCCGGAGGAGGGGTTGAAAAGGGGGTCGTTCATGGCTGCTGAACCCGTGGCTTGACTCCGCTTCGTCTCTCCCACATGACCGACCGATCCTCGCCGCTGCCTCGCTCCTTCAGGGTTCAGAGGCGACGAGGTGGGTCGGGGGCGTGTTGGCGTCGGGGTTCAGGGCTTACGTTTTCTTTCTGTGCTGGTCTGAGTTCGTTTTCGTGCGTATCTTCTGCTCTTTCCGGTCGCATGTTTCTCTCTCCTCCCAGCTGCCGGTTCCTTCATGACAACGCGGACCTCCACCCTCCCTGATCGCCCTACATTCTCCTGAAGTCTGTGGTGGAAGCGTGTTTAAGTTGACGAAATAAGTCATGGTATGCAGGCAAATAGTCTCCGCCCTCTTTAATCATGACCCTCTTGGCGATAGCGGTGAAAGAGCGGCCGAGCAGACAAAACCAACACGAAACAGAAGAGAAGTTTTTGAGTATACCGATGGAGTAAGGTCACATTAATGCGAACGATGAACTTCAGCAACACGAGCGAGTCTTATTTGCATGGATCGTTGCTTCATCTTTCCTCTCCTGGCCATCCTCTGCGTTTGGCGGAGCGCGATAAGGGTTGCCGAGGTTACTTGCAGACAACCAGTCCCGGCAAGGTAATGCGGGTCCGCGGCTGGTAATGCGGGCCCCGACATGACCCCTCAGAAGCCTCATTATACCTCCCGCGCGTCCAGCCCATCGCCGCCAAGTTTCAAAGGAGCATCCCGGAAATCTGAAACTCTTTCTTTCCACACTGACGCACCGTTAGCCAGAAATTATCTTGACCAAAATGCTTTAGTGTAGTTTCCTGGTCATGTGGCGCTGGTAAAGGATTTTAGTTCTCAATGAAACTATGGTAACTTTATTTTCAGTTTGCACAACGTGAAACTTGCATTCGTAATGTTAAGAGTTCCTAAAAAAAAAAAAGTCAAAGTATTTAAGCTTCCATGAATCCACGGTAACTTCATTTTAAGATGATGTAATATTCAACTTGTTCCCAAGATATTTTCGGCATCTGAAGAAAGTATAAACGACTTGAGGATCACTGTAAGCCTGATTCACTAAGAAGAAACGCCCGCTGCCATCAACGTAAGGCAGCAGGGAGTCGAGAATCTACGCGCGACACTACCCTTGTTTCACTTGGTGTATCACAACATCTTGCCTGGGTCACGGGGCGGCCAGGAGGGTGAACGGTTATCTTCCAGGAGGGTGTTCGTCATGATGGAAGAGAGCTGTCATTTTTGTAAGTGAATATTGAATTGTTTTAAAATTTAATTTTGTTCAATACGAAGAGTAATTTCGTCCGGAAAAAAAATGGTAGGGTTCTCGCTGAAGTCTGCTCTTATCATCCTGCTTCCTCCGTCCTCTCAGGAGTCTTTATCGAACACACACACACACACACACACACACACACACACACACACACACACACACACACACACACACACACACACACACACACACTGCACTCCACCCCACCCCCCACCTCCCACCATCCTTATCTTCCCAAAGACAAGTCTGACCCTCGTTTTCCATCCCCCTTCTTTTTGTACTTGTTCTTGTTAGCGAAATTTATTTAAAATGCTTTTCTAAAATGTAAATTTTCAGCCTGACGGCTGCCGTGACTGAATAAACCGTATATTATTATTATTATTATTATTATTATTATTATTATTATTATTATTATTATTATTATTATTATTATTATTATTATCACACACACACACACACACACACACACACACACACACACACACACACACACACACACACACACACACACACACACACACACACACACACACACACACACACACACACATTATTTTAAATATCCAATGTTTTATTTTTACCCCAGTTCTCAAACGCGCAAAACACACAGACATCCGTCACGTCACGGCCCCACGTGGTGGTGCGAGGCGAGCGCTGATCATCACGTCTCGGCGGTGACTCATGTAGCGACAGGTGAGAGGTGGCGGTGACGGGGCGGCCGGGCTGACGGAACTGTCAAGCCCGTCCCCGGCGCGGCACGGTGCGCTGCGCGGCTGTATGGTTGGTTGGCCTAATGGTTCAGGTCAAACACCTCCGGCACTCTTTGGCCACCCCACCGCTGCCTGCACCGCCTTCCCCTGAACCACGCCTCCACCCACGCCTCTACCCGCACGCTATCTCTGTCGGTTCAGAAACACCCAAATTCTTTCAATCACGCACGCGCACACACACACACACACACACACACACACACACACACACACACACACACACAAACGATTTTCTTTTGGTTAAGATATGTTTAGAAACCTTAACGTGATTTGTGCCCCGCTAAAAGAAATGCTTGTCCACGTTATAGTACGAAGGAGGAAACGGTTAAAATGAATCGTAGCTCCTTAGTCTAGCCAATGTTCTAACTAAGTATCCCCGACTGCTTAACGTAACCTAATTATTTAGTAACATATAGTCCCTTTTTAGTAACCTATCGCCTAAAAAAATAGTTTCTTATCACCTCATTTTTGCTAAGTTAACCGCAACAAAATAACCTAACCTCACTATCACACGCCTCTAAAACTAATGACGTAAATCAGTATATGCGATCGGTAAATCTCATTTCGAGACAAACGAACGTGTTTGATCGGTTCTACACACTTACTTTTTTATAATATATAATCGTTATAATTTTGGGCTTCGTGGAGCCGCTCTTGGGTCAGGAAGGAAGGCAGTGTCTGTGCGGCGGTGGGTGGCAGGACTCCTGCGCACCACCCGCCGAGTCGTGGGGAGGTTGGCGTGCGCCTCACTCTTGGTCTATCAAGCTCTTCATCTCCGTTACAGCAAACACTGTTCCATCACTTGATTCCTGAGTCGAATGGGTGTCGCCTGGCACACCCTCGCCCCCACTAAATGATGGTGCTCACGCCTTCACGCCCCTACGCCCGCGGCTGATGATCCCTCACCACGCAGCACCCCGAGTCAGCAGCGCCCCGCTTCACGCTGCTCTCTCCCTGTTCATGCCGCGTTCCGCCTCCTGTTATCTCAGCGCTCATGAGTCACGTGTCCTCAAGAAAATTTGACTCCTGAGAAAACTCATCTGTATTTGCAATATTTGCATGTTTAGAAAGTAATTAACTTCCATGAAATATTGGGAACTGTTTAAGTAATGATAATTAGGAAAATAATAATGTTAATAATAGTAATAATAATTATTGATAAAACCTATTCATAATCTTAAGAACTATGGTTATGATTATGATTTTTTTCAGGATTACTTAGTTATTTATGAGCTAGATATTTCCGTGACTGTGTCCACGTCACTCATTTTAAATACACTCAAACATGCTGTTGATCAAATCTATATAGAAACCTTAAGAACACATAGATTGATGCAAAATAAAAAAAAAGCTGCCATAAAAATGCAGAACAGTAAGCGGTCATTAATATTCAGGAACAGATAAAGGTTGACAACATTACTATGACGATTAAAACAAGAAACGGACGTGAAAAGATTACATCATGCGTTCAACAGGTAACTGATGGCAACCAAGTAAAAGAGTTACATCCCAGGAACCAGGTCAGAGAAAGGACCAGGTGGGGAGATGAAACTAAAGCATTTGCTGGTGAAAGATGGAGTACACAGACATCAGACAGAGAGGTGTAGATTGGGAAAGGCCTTTGTTCTTCAGTAAACTAGTAATGGGTGTGAAGGGATGATGATAAAGTGAAGTTTGGGACATACATAAGAACAAAAGAATGTAAGGAGTCTGCAAGAGGCCAGTTGGCTTATACAAGGCAGCTCCTGCTATAGCTGCGCGTGTCCTCTGTGCTCGAATCCGTTGCATTGGCCCTTGATCGTGTGATGGGAAGAAGTCATTACCCCGGGACACAGTGATAAAAAATCATAATTTTTTTTTTCATGATCGGTTTAAAATTTATGTACAAAGCTTTAAAGTATAGTAAACTAAATGTTGTTCTTGTGACCAATGAGCTGACACTTCTAATGCGCCTCTTCACCCCCTTCCCCGCCATTCATCAGCCTACACATGCCTCTTCCATCACGCCGCCGCGGCCGCCACACCACACTCAGCCTCGTGAACATCACTCGCCACGTGCTGGGCGAGGCGCGGCAACTCGAGCGGCCATGACGATGACTGTCACTTATAGGCAGCTGTGTTTGTGTGTGGGTTTATGTGCAGGGTGACAAGTTCACATGAATGACTCGTTATTCTTAGTTGAAGACATAAACGGAGACAAATGCCAGAACGGCTGAAGTAGTTGGAGTAAAAACAACAACCCATAAATATAAGGGGTTAAAAGTTATAAAAAAAATAATGTGCATCGGCCGGGAATCGAACCCGGGCCTCCCGCGTGGCAGGCGAGAATTCTACCACTGAACCACCGATGCCATGAATATGTTGTGGAAAACAACATTTATAAATTTAACACATCCAAAATTTTAAAAGAAAAACATGCATCGGCCGGGAATCGAACCCGGGCCTCCCGCGTGGCAGGCGAGAATTCTACCACTGAACCACCGATGCCATGGTTTTATGGTGGAAAGCAACATTTATGAATTTAACACATCCAAAGTTTTAAAAGAAAAACTTGCATCGGCCGGGAATCGAACCCGGGCCTCCCGCGTGGCAGGCGAGAATTCTACCACTGAACCACCGATGCTCTGGTCGACAGTGAGATTTTGTCTTTATAAAATCAAATGGATGGTAACGAAAGACATAGTTGGGTGTTGTGAAAACGGCTAGCCGACTAGAAGGAAGAAATCGAGGAAGCAGAATTAAAGAGATGAAGGTATCTATCTATATGGATGTGACTGTCAAGTAACACACACCAGACGTTTTCTGTATTGAAGGAAGGCATGAAATACATAAAAAAAAAACGATTGAAACAAAATATTTTGTGTTATTTCGTCCCGAAAGGAAGCGCTAAGGCGGGGACGGTGGGGTGGGGCGAGGAGGAGGAGGGGGAGGGGGAGGGCATAGTGAGTCTGGTGGTGTGCTGGTGAGGCTTGGTGTCAACAGGAAGCTTAGGTCCGATTAGTCTCTAAGGTTGGCCGTATCGGGGCGGCATCAGCGGCTACGTGTCCGCTCTCATGTCCCTGTTCCGGCTCTTATCGCCCGGCCGCGACAAAAGCGGCGTCGAGGTATCACGTTATCGGTGTCTGCGATGATAGTGGCCGCCGGAAACCGCAAACTCGCGCCAGAGCAGCGGATGTGATGGCTTGCTTGTCCCCCGCCACCTCTCCTAACATGCCGCCTCCGCCGCTACACACAGCTGTTGTCTTGATGCTGTTCTAAGCCTTTTTGATATCCTGTTCCACGACAGAAATTTTGCAATGCTCGTTTCTTAATCCCTAGGTTAAAAAAAGCCTTTAGTTGCTATACATTTTCATAAATATGTTTAGGCCGGTTTAAGGTCATCGTATTACTTTTTAAGATTCAGAACTGTAAGTCAAGTAAGACCCCATGTCAACAATTTGTTTGTAAGACTTATTGGTTGTTAGCTGTAACAACGAAGCAGCATTTACCGTTAAATAAATCCCGTCAGCTCTGAAGACTTTGATCTACCACACTGGATGAATTTTATATATTTATACATACAAATACAGGGATTATGATGCATATTTCCCAGAATAAACGTATCTGCTACTTCTGTTCGAGTGTTTTTATTATTATTATTTTTATTTAATTATCAACTAAAGAAAGAGCACCACTTTTCTTGTCCAGTCACAGCTCTACTTTCTTCCTCAGCCTCACACCCGCAGTGCTGTCCATCGCTTTAATATCCCCGCCAGCAGGTGACGCACGCCAGCGAGTGAGTGGCCTGCGTCCTTATTTATGGGTGCCGTGACGACGATGGACGCGTAATGTATGCCGGGCTATCTAATAACCGGGAATGCCGCGGCCAGATGGCACGGCGGCGTATGGGCGCAGGACCAACAGATGAATGGCCCCGAGCGTGTGTGGGCCTTGGTGTGGGCCTCCTTAGCGGTCTGGCCTCGGTGACAGGTGACAGCCGCGTTATTGTCGTGACGTCTCATAAAGGTTGATCTGTGGGGGAAAAAAGGTATGTTCAACGTCCTTACACCGCCAGCTTACCTTAGAAAAACACATCAAGAGGGTAAAGGCCGAACGAAACGATGATGATGAGTAAATCTTGGGGTATTAGACAGGTGTAAATTCAGGGATATTGTATTTTTTTTTATTGTTTAGGTGACTCATGTAGGGAAAGTTATGCTAAGCGGGAAGGCTCATTCAGCGTCCACCTTCGTCCACTAAAGAAAGAAAACATCGATGGTAAAAGCATATGTAATACGATTGTTGAATATATTTTTGGTGTGTATTCTGACAGGTATGAATGTTGGAATACGTCTTACTAATCACTTATATTTATAGTGTAGTATGTGAGACTCATTTAAGTAAGGCTAACCAGCAGGGGTGAACATGCATACAATATTCCTTTTCCCTCATCATAAAAAAATATATATAAAAAAGTTAGTATTTTCGAGAAAAATAAAAACTTGTAGTAGCCTATACTCGTACTAAGATAACAATGACTCACCTCACTTTTGTTTACTGCCATTATAATCAAGTGACCTCTATCTGAGTCCGTGCTTATAGTATTCTTCCGAGTAACCGACAAAGTACAGTGACATGCTTGCTTAGTCACACTCGCCACCTCCTGTTATCGCCGCTATCATTACAGCTGTCCAACCGTCCCCGTCACCTAGCACGTCACCTCACTCCCAACGACTTGAGTTCTACCAACGAAGCATACAAGCGAGAACACACACACACACACACACACACACACACACACACACACACACACACACCGTTTATGGTTCTGTAATTCCGTTGTGCTGCATCAGAAGTACCAACACCTGCATAGGGGTAGCGGTGGTGATGTAGTGTTGGTGATGGTTGTTGTTGTTATTGTCGTCGTTGTTGTTCTTGTTGTTGTTGTGGTGGTAGTGGAGGTGAGGGGAGTGGGCTGTAGTACAAAGGCGTATTATTCATTATAATTTTCATCAAGTTTTTACTTCATGTGGGCTATCATAATTATATTTTGATTAAGTTTGATATTTATGTTGATCTTCTGGCTGATGTTAAGAGAAGACATATAGAACGAGGAAACAATAATTAAACTAATATACATTATAAAATTAGTAGTTTAAAAAAAAGTAGCAGCAATAGTAGTAGTAGTAGTAGAAGTAGTAGTAGTAGTAGTAGTAATCGCGGAACTAATCTCAGAAAAGAAGCATCAACCAAGGAGCCACGTTGTCGCCTGGATGAGGTGTCGCCTCTCGTTCTCCCTGCTCAGGTCGGCCATCCTATGTCTCAGTGGCACCAGACACTCTGGCCCAAAAGCCACCACCATCTCCAATATGGACTATGAAGCCACAGTGGTGGAGAGTGACATTAGGGTGGGTCGGGAGTGACTTGAGTAGGGAAGGAAAGGGGGATCTAGACGTAATAGACGATAGGTGATTTAGTGTCAGGTAGTATTAGCGATATGGTTGGATGCCACAGTCATTAGCGAACAGAGTTGGGGCTAATGACCTCCAAACTATGGAGACCTCCATGATTATGTGTCGGGAAAATAAACATGGGGGGAGGTATCATTTATGTTGTAGTAGTAGGAGTAGTTAGTAGCAGTAGTAGAAGAAGTAGTAGAAGTAGTAGTAGTAGTAGTAGTAGTAGTAGTAGTAACAGAAGTAGTAGTAGTAATAGTAGTAGTAACAGTAGTAGTAGTTGTGGTGGTGGTGCTAGTAGACGTTTGCATAGAGAATACATTATGTATAATACTAATAATAATGAGAGTAAAACTACAACAAAAATAATAAATGACAATAAGTAAGTAATAATAATAATAATAATAATAATAATAATAATAATAATAATAATAATAATAATAATAATAATAATAATAATAATAATAATAATAATAATAATAATAATAATATTATTATTATTATTATTATTATTATTATTATTATTATTATTATTATTATTATTATTATTATTATTATTATTATTATTTTTATACTCGTAATATTAACAATAATAGCACAAACAAAGTACTATAACAAGAACTGTTGTCGCAATGCTCGTAGACAAACACTACAAAGAAAGACAAGAGAAAAAGAAAAACGTCTTGAGAGTAAAACTAAACAATGAAAGAGACTTACATTACACAGCTCCTCCGCCGATGGAATTAGTATGCAAATGAATTCTTTCAACTTTCTCTGTTCTTTAAGCTTCAAGAGGAAAGACTTTTACTGCTAACTTGCCGCTGCTCGGACACGCGTAGTTTTCGGGGAGAATTTCCGTCCTCGTCGTATTATTCATCAGCGGGCGAGTCCCGGGTCAGGCGGGTGAGGGATGCTAATCCGTGTGTGCCGCTTGTCTCTCGATCAGCGGCAACACGGGGAAAGGGAAGTGAAGGGAAGGGAGGCGAAATAGGAAAAAGGGAAGGGAAGAGTTTGAATATCGAAGGACAGAGTTAGGGCGGAACCAGCTGAGGGACAGGCGAGGAACTACTACCGTCACTGTCACCCCCAATGCCTCTATCACTACTATCACTATGCCCACTATCACCCTCTCAAACATAATCTTAGTCATCGATGCAGTGTTGTGATGTCATGATAACCCGTTCGTAAATATTATAATACTGGATGCTCTAATGCAAGTGGTAGAGAAGAGGCCGTTCCCATGATGGTAGTGTGTTAACCCTATACGTTCCGACCCCTTGAGATTTTTCGCCTCGCCAGCATCGTGTTCGTTTTTTTTTTTCACAACAAACGCTTGACTCAGAACACTCTGGAACCTAAGTTAAGGGAACCGAGAGATGGCGTCGTGGGGCAAAGTATAATGACAGCAGGTACTATTGGGAAGTGTGAGGTCGCTGAGTGAAGGACGAATGAAGCGTTTGTGAGGCAGCCGATCGTCGCTAAGAATCTTTTAACGTGCCAGACAAGTACTAGCCATGACGGGTGTAGAAGGCAGGTGTACGGAGCAGCGTCATGGCCCGTGAAGTGCGCACAGTTTAAGAGAAGTGAGTGCATGGAAAGTATGAAAGCGAGGAGGAGGAGGAGGAGGAGGAGGAGGCGGACAAGAAGAAACAAACAAAAAACAAAAGAGGAAGAAGAGGAGGAGGAGGAGGAGGCGGACAAGAAGAAACAAACAAAAAACAAAAGAGGAAGAAGAGGAGGAGGAGGTGGAGGCGGACAAGAAGAAACAAACAAAAAGCGAAAGAGGAAGAAGAGGAGGAGGAGTTGGAGGCGGACATGAAGAAGTATACAAAGAAGAAAAGGAAGAGGAGGAGGAGACGCAAAAGAAGTAAACAACGTAAAAAAAGAGGAAAAAAAAGAGGGGGAAGAGGAGGCGGACATGAAAAAGTAAACAAAGAAGAAAAGAGGAAGAGAAAAGGAGGGGGAGGAGGAGAAAGATGAGGAGGAAGTCTTAAGGTGTGTGACGCAAACGCTAGAGAGGGTCAACGTGAAATTACCGTGCGCCGCCTGGGTACCCGTCCATTAGTCCGTGTTTATGGGTGGGTCGCAATCTATTGGCCGCAGCCCCTACCCGGCGATGTGATGGGTAATGGTGGAGCGTTGGGATCACTCGTGGCGGGACGTGACGGCTTGGACAAACACCGCGTCTCACCCTTATGATTTACGGAGGGAAAGAGGGTGGAAAGGATTTTACATGTTTCTTTTTTTTTTACCGTAACGAGACCAAGGATTTTAAGAAAGGGTTGGAAAAAGACGCTGATTTGTACTTTGTTCTTTTTCTTATAATTTTAAGTCATCATCTCTTCTTCCTTCTCCTCCTTCGCCTCCTCCTCCTCCTTCTCCTCCTCATCATCATCACCATGAACATCATCATCACCATCATGAAAATTACCATCATTACCATAAAAAATATCAGCAAAACGATCGTCGTCATGAAAATCTTCGTCCTCATCCTTGATGTTTCGTTATTGTTGCTTGAAAGGAAACAAACTACAAGTCATGAAATAATCGCTTGAAACTACAGCACACACACACACACACACACACACACACACACACACACACACACACACACACACACACACACACACACACACACACACACACTGAAGCACTTCCCTGACTTCCTTTCTCTCCCTCCTCTCCCTCCCGACGAAGAACACTCCCCGGAGATCATTTGATGCGCTTCACACACTATGGCGATGCTTTACAACGCTCGCACACTCCAATTATAGTCGATCCCATCTCCAAACTGACCCGAATCTCATCTGATATAACACACACGCACACACACACACATTCTCTCTCTCTCTCTCTCTTTACAGGCCTCCCCCTTTCTCCCTCCATTCCCCTCCCCCCCGTGTGCAAGCTTCGGGCGCTCCTGAACTCATAAACACCGAGAGAACTTCCAGTCTTGACCGAGAGTGTGTTTCCCAGGTGGGTCGTGACCGGCGCTGGAGGTAATTACGGGTCATCTATATAGCGGAACGGTGCTGGGGCGGGGCAGGGCGGGGTGAGCCGGGGGGCGTTTGGGGGTTTAGTAAGATAGGGAATGGTGGGGAGAGGGAGGGTCGGCGGGGGTAAGCTGAGAACAAGGAAGGGGAGTTGAAAGGGATATGTATAAAAAGTCTGGAAGGAGGATGATAGGGGATGATTGGACAAAGGAGAAATGTAGTGAGTATAGCAAAGATGAAGGGATAGGATGCGATGAAAGTACATGGATTCTGGGGAAGGATGGGACAGGATGGAATAGCAACATGGATAGCGAAGAAGAGCTTGGGTTGAGTACTAATGGAGTGATTGAATTGAATCGAATTGTAACACTGATAGCGAAAGGAAAGAATAGATGGGGTTCTATGAAGGTTGATGGAATAGACCGGAAAAGGAATTGGGATAACTGAGAAGGGATAGAATGAGACAGAAACAGGTTGGAGGTCCTAGGAATGTAATTGGACAGGGTGGAAACAAGAAACAAGGATAAGGGAGAAGGAATGGGACGAGATGCAAATGGGGACGAGGATGTAGGGGGAGGGAAAGACGTGTGGGACAGGGTGGAGCATCGTGGGACAGGGCAGGGCGGGGCTGGCAGGCTGCATGGGGTGGCGCTGACGATATATTCACCAAATTTGATACTTGAGTCTCTCTTTACGGCGTGAGTGTGCTGAGGGCGGGAGTGGGGGAGGGGGGAGACAGCGAGGCCCGCCTGTAACCAACCACCTCCCGGGTTAAGGGTCGCGAGCCACCCTCACCCCGCGAGCCAATGGGCGGCGCTGACTTTCACTGGAATGTATAAGGAAGAAGCGATAGCCCGGTGTGAGAGAGAGAGAGAGAGAGAGAGAGAGAGAGAGAGAGAGAGAGAGAGAGAGAGAGAGAGAGAGAGAGAGAGAGAGAGAGAGAGAGAGAGAGAGAGAGAGAGAGAGAGAGAGAGAGAGAGAATAAGAAAAATAAGGAAGAAGAGAAAATGAAAGTTAAAAAGAATCAGATAAAAATAGATAAGAAAAAACGAAAGAAGAAAACGAAAGCGAAAGAAAATTCGACGAAAAAGGAGAGCGAGGAGAACGAAATAAAGAAAGAAGAAAAGAGAATGAAAGCGAAAGAAGAATCAGATAGAAATGGGAGAAGAAAATAAACAAGGAAAGAGAAGGAAAGGTTAAGGAAAATCGAGTGAGGAGAGAGAGAGAGAGAGAGAGAGAGAGAGAGAGAGAGAGAGAGAGAGAGAGAGAGAGATGGGGAAGGCGTGTCCACTCAATAGCCAACATAATCATTGTCTACTTCATCGAAAAATATACACAGCTAAACGTCTTCAGCTTATTTCCTTTGTCCATAGTCCTAGAAATATGGGAGAAAATTAGAGGCTTTTGGTCCCTTCAGTTCTCTCGTCGGGTCACGTGGGGCGAGGGACGAGGACACAGGCGTAAATAGCTCCCTGGCCCTCACACCTGGCGCTGATAATTAGGCGTAATGGGCAGGCGAACCTGGAGGGGGCGGGGCAGAAGCGTCTCCCGGAACTTCTTGGGGCGAAACGAGGGTCGAACGTGGACCAAACCAACAAAGCTTTCCCAGTCTTCCCTCGTGCTTAGAATATTAGGAATGATAGTTATTGCTGACTTGAACACACACACACACACGCACACATACACACACCACACCACACCACACCACACCACACTACACTATACCTTCACCTTTATGACTTGGTACAAAATCAGTGAGTTGACGACAAACAAGCCTTGAGATTATAAGTATTTACAGCACTTTCGGTCTCAGGATGAGCTCTAAGTCTTCCCTTTTTTGTTGTGCTGAGGCTGAGGCTGAGGCGCCGCGTGTGAACCAGAGGAGGCGGAGCAACGGGAGTCAGGTGGGAGAAACGACACCCTGAGGGGACCACGTAATGAGAGAGAGAGAGAGAGAGAGAGAGAGAGAGAGAGAGAGAGAGAGAGAGAGAGAGAGAGAGAGAGAGAGAGAGAGAGAGAGAGAGAGAGAGAGAGAGAGAGAGAGAGAGAGAGAGAGAGATAGAGAGAGAGAGAGAGAGAGAGAGAGAGAGAGAGAGAGAGAGAGAGAGAGAGAGAGAGAGAGAGAGAACAGCAGAATACAAGTAAACCTATACACACATGATTTCCAACGAGACATTCATTCGGAAGCAGGAAAAGTGACGGTGGTGGCAGGTCGTGATAAGCATTTCTCGGTAGTGGCAACGGTGGTGATGCTTAAGGTGGCGGTGTTGGTAATGATGGCAGTGAGTGTGTCGGTGTTGGTAATAGAACCGGATTTGAAGCTGATTATTTTGTCGTTGCTGTTGTAGTTATTGATATCGTCGGTGGTGGTGGTGATGGTGGTGGTGCTGATGATGATATTTTATTGTTTTTTGTGTTGGTGATGTTTCCGTTTTTGGTAGTGACAGTTTTGTTTTTTACAGGTAATGGTGTTGGTGTTTGTGTTGATAGTGATGCTGGTGTTGGTTGTGTGGTTGCGGTGTTGATTATGTGGCTGTGTTATTGGTGTGTTATTAATGGTGTTGGTAGTAATGTTGAGTATGTTGTTAGTGTTGGTTGTTGTGTGGTTGTGTTGCTTATGGGGATGGTGTTGGTAATAACATTGGTTTCAATAATGTTGGTTGATGGTGGTTGTATGGTGCTGGTGTTGATGGTTATATGGTGCTAGTGTTGGTGTTCTTGGTGGTGGAGTGGATAGTGATGGTGTTGGTTGTGGTGCTGGTGATTGTTGTGTGGTGGTGCTCTTGGTTGCGGTGATGCTGGTCGTGGTGGTGGTGGTGGTGGTGGAGGGGACGGCAGCCGCACCATCCATCGCTCAGTGTCCTGAACGCCTCATCTGCATCCCGCCACCATTACTCAGCCGTCACGCGCCCGGCCATCCCAGCGACCTCTTCCAAGGCGCCGTATTTATCACGCATCCTCAGCCCGGCCACATCACTCACCCTCCGCCTCCCCGTACTCACTCACTCACTCCCTCACTCACTTACTGGTTCACTCACTTATCCACTCCTCACTCACTCACTCACAAACTTATTGGTTCGCTTACTTATCCACTCCTCACTCACCCATGCACTCCCTCGCTCTCTCATTCACTCACTTATCCACCCGTCCTCACTAACTCATTCGCTCACTCACTCACTGGTTCACTCATTCATCCACTCCTCCTCACTTTCACGCACTCACTCACTCACAGGTTCATTTGTTTATCCAACCTTCTTTACTCATTCACTCACTCACCCCTCCTTACTCACTCACTGACTCACTCACCCCTCCGTCCACTCACTCACTCACTCACAAAACACCATTCATTTACCCCTGCATCTCCCCTCACTTACACTCTCACTCATTCACTCACTCACTCAGCCCTCCTTACACGCACACAAAACACCATTCTCGCACCCTTGCATCTCCCCAGACTTACTCTCACTCTCTCACTCACCCATTCACTCACTCATTAAGTTCATAACCACCTGCCTACCTGCCTGCCCAGCATTTACCCTTCAGGCTTTAATATAACGTGTTCAGCGTCTCTTCTTAACCCTCCATTTAAAGTTTTACGGTGTTTGCCTTCGTGTTCCCTCGAGTACGGAGGCTCTGATGATACAGTAAGTTCATGAGGTAGGTTTGGTCAGAGTAAGATGGGTTAGGTTTGACTTGCTTAGGTAAGATTTGCTTCGGTAAGAGTAGGTTAGGTCGAGTTAGGTTTGGTCAAGTTTGTTTTGGCTTGGTTAGGCCTACCTTTTCTTCTGCTTTCATTAGTTTCTTTTTTTATTTATGACAAAAAATCATTGTTTTAGTTTGGTCCTCGTTTTATCCCTTCTAAGGCTGGCTATTCGTTACTTTCCACTCGCCAACACTTTCCATTTGTGGTGCTTGAGCAGAAAAAAACTGCTTCAATCTGGCTGATTTTTCTTTTTGCATCTCCCGAACGTTTTTGAATATTATGTCTGTTTTTTATTATTTTTTTCCTTTTTCTCCCTAATGCTGTTTGCGTTCCATCAAATTATAAATAACTTTTTAGGCATTAATTTGCAACCTATGAAGCTTATTTTTCTTATTTTGGGTGAAGAACGTGAGATGTCATTTATAGTCAGGCTGCATCATAGTTGTGAGTGTTACAAGGAACAGCGGATATGAAGCTCAGTGGATGAAGATAATGTAGTAAAATTTTGACAAGTATGACACGAATCAATACATTACGTAACACACACACACACACACACACACACACACACACACACACACACACACTGACAGTCTCCGGACACAAAGTTTTGAATTATGTAATGCAGGATGAATCATTGTGCTTAATTAAGACTGACACAAACGCTGAAGTCATGATCTTGGGAGAAATATTTCCCTTCACACAGCCGGGAAAATCCGTTCGTTATCGCATATGTGATCACGCCGCCTGCGCCACCTGAATTTCCTTTTGTACTTCAGCGCAACCTTTATCGGATTTTTTTTTTAACTACTTGTCCAGCTTATCATATCAAAGAGACAAGTATCCCCTTTTAAAATTCGCCGCCGACAGATGATGAGCAGGAAAAAGCTCGTTCAACATTAAAAAATAAACAAACAGAAGTGGAATATCCTCCTCGTATATCTTTTGACCTGGTGACTAAAAGGAACCTGTCCACTTGAATAGGGAGGAAAAGTGAACATTAAGAGTGAATGTACTGCAGCAGGTGTGTGGCTTGACGTCAATAGTAGAGGCCAGAGTGATGGCAGTGATGTCGGCAGCGGGAGGTCTCGTCCGTCCCCAGATGCGCGACACTTGCGGCCGTCCACACTACTCAGATCCCCGCACCTAAAACAGCAGCGATGGGGAGGCGGATATTAGCGTCGTGTAGCGCGTGAGATAAAGAGGATGATTAGCATAACTGACTGACATATCGCGCCGCCAAACCTTGAGGTAGAGCGTGGACAGAAGCGTTCGTGGGGTGTTAAGGTCGTAAAGGCGAACTAATGGGGAGTTTGTCGTTTATCAGAGTGGGCTTTGAAGTCCCCCGCCCCCCTCCCTCGCACACACACACACACACACACACACACACACACACACACACACACACACACACACACACACACGACAGTGACATAGATAAAAGCAAAGGGAGAGTGTATACATTAGCACAAGATCACGAGAGACGTAGGAAGCTTATTTATAATGTTGATTTTAAGTTTCCTCTCCTTGTTTTCTTTGAGATTCAGTAGAAGGGAGGGAAAACATATACTTAGGAGAATGAAAAATTGTTATGAGGTAGGGATGGGGGGGAGGAACAGTGAGGATGAGGAGGAGGAGGTGGATGAGAGGAGGAGATTGAGGAAGATAGTAAACGGGAAGGGAGAGGAGAGGAAGCCCTGGGGAGACTATCAGGAAAGACGATGAGATTAGTAGTATTCCTAAATCCCACGAACATTTTCTTCTTCAAAACATTACTTCTACAACCTCGATTAGTGTTGCATCGCAGAACAATGCTTAACTGTATACCTTTTTAGGGCATCCTCTGCACCCGTCAAGGCCAAATCAAGTGATGGTGGTGGGGGATGTGGGGAAGAGAGGTGGAGGGAGGGGGAGAGGGGGCGAATAAAGAGAGATGGTAGCACAGAAGACAAAGTGACGGGCGGCTGATGCGGGTAGTATATTACTCAATTGCCCAGGTAGAAAAGAAGCGGCGCTACCTGGTACACGCCGTTGCTTAGTGTACGAGTCTCGGTAGGAAAGATAACGCCACGCGCCATGCTGGGCCACGCTGCAGGGGCGGCCGAGAGTCCCGCGTGTGTGTAGGGGGAACACACCCTAGTTCCTTCATTCCTTTTGTCTTCAATCGCTCAAGGTCATTAGCTAAGTGTTGTGCCATAATGAAAATGATATTACTGATGCTGCTACTGTTGATAATGATAATAAAAGTGGTGTGAATAAGGATGGTACTATTATTATTATTATTATTATTATTATTATTATTATTATTATTATTATTATTATTATTATTATTATTATTATTATTATTATTATTATTATTATTATTATTATTATTATTATTATTATTATTATTATTATTATTAGTAGTATTAGTAGTAGTAGTAGTAGTAGTAGTAGTAGTAGTAGTAGTAGTAGTAGTAGTAGTAGTAGTAGTAGTAGTAGTAGTAGTAGTAGTAGTAGTAGTAGTAGTAGCAGCAGTAGTAGAAATAGTAGTAGTAATTACGGTAGTTGCGGTAGTAGTGGTGTTAGTAGCAGTTGTAATAGTGGTATTATTAGGATTAATATTAGTAGTAGTCGTAATAATAATAATAATAATAATAATAATAATAATAATAATAATAATAATAATAATAATAAGTATAATAACAGTAGTAGTAATTATACTAATAATAACACGAACAACAACAACAACAACAACAAGAGCAACAACAACACCAACAATAACAATAATAATGCCGATAATAATAAAGTCAATGCTAATGTTACCTGCAGAGTGTCCAGGTGTGTGGGCCTGGGAGTCAGGCAGGGGCTGCGTACCTGCCTTCACCTCGCAGCGTTATTTATTGTTCATTGTTGCGTGTCTGTTGCGTGTAAGGGACGCTTCGGCTCCTCCTCCGAGACGCGAGCCTTTCATTTGGTCTCCTGAAGCAGCGGCGGCGTGGGGGGGCTGTTGTGTCTTGAGGGGCGGAGGCGTGGCGTTGAGGGTTAACTGGATTTTCGGGAGCTGGCGATGTGGCGTGGGGGGTCTGTAGCTTTTTTGGGGAATTGGGGGAGCGTGGTGAGGGGGGCCTCTGGGTTCTTGGGGTTGGAGGGAGGTGGTGTGGGTGGTGTGGGAGGCTGCTGTATCTGTCTTCTGGTGGCAAATCATGTTAATGAAAAAATCTACAGAATATGTTAATTTTGCTCAGAAAACAAGATTTGGCATAAAATGATGTCTTTGGCCTTAATGACTCCCAAAACGTCGTGAGGTGACAAAGGGAACATCTACGTATTTTCGTGGTTTTGTATTCGCATGTGTGAGCTGTACTGAATTTTCGGTTACTGGAAATGTTAATATTATCAGTGTATATATATATATATATATATATATATATATATATATATATATATATATATATATATATATATATATATATATATATATATATATATATATATATATATATATATAAATGTGCTGAATCATACGTTTCAAACCGTATTTGGCATCTGATTGCAGTGATCGATGTTTTTACCGGTCAATATGCATGATGCTTATAAAGATAAATATTCACAGATGTTTGTTTTGATGTGATTCCTTATCAGACTGACAGACATATACTCAGTTGTTCCCACAAGCACATTCACACCCACGCAGACTCTGAAAACAAACACACACACACACACACACACACACACACACACACACACACACACACACACACACGCAAATAAACAAACTGCTGGATGTTTTACTTTCTTTTTTTTTTACGTTACTGAACAATGCAACACAAAAAAAGGGCAGTCCATTGCGAAACGAGCCGCGTGCCGAGGTGTGTATTTTAGGCAACGGCGACTCATCGTGATAAGTTTAAGAGACGCTGAGTAAGTCATCCGTGGACAAAGCAACAGACAGCCTCAACGAACGTGTAGTCAATTTAACATTCCATTCAGCCGTTTGAGGGATGTGACGTGGGACTCGCTGTTAAAAGGCGTTTGTTGACGTGTGCGTGTGATTGATCGCGTGTGTGTGTGCTTGTCCATATTTGTCGACTTGATTATTCACGTCCAAGGCCGATTTTCCAGCCTGAACGCAACAACGGCACACATTATTTTACATGATTGCGCTCATAGTTAGATGCCGTGTTTACATGGGCTGCTGCTGAGTGCTCGTGTGTAAATATGCGCTTTCTCGTCCGTGTTTGAGTTTGTGGATGTGTTTGTTGCGAATGTCTTATGCCTGTGTGTGTGTGTGAGTGTGTGTGTGTGTGTGTGTGTGTGTGTGTGTGTGTGTGTGTGTGTGTGTGTGTGTGTCGACGTATTTGATGTTTTAATCCGCGGGTTTGCGGTGTACACAGATGCCTTTTGAGATGTTTGTTGTGTGTCAGTTTTTGTTAATGTCTCAGTATTAGATAAGTGTGCTTGACGGCTTGTTATGTCAGCTTAGAGTAGGATAAGGTAGGGAAGGGTAGGGTAAGGAAGGGTATGCGTTGGTTAGGTTTCGTTAGGGTGGTGTTAAGTCTGGTTAGGTTAGGCTAGATTTGACTAGGATAGATATAAGGTTGTAATAGTTTGGTCTGAATGCTTATGTTTGGGTTAGGTTTGGATAGGTTAGACTGGGTTTGTGTAGGTTGGATTGGGTTTCTGTAGATCGGGTTAGATTTGTGTGGATTGGGTTAGATTTGTGTAGGTTGGGCTGGGTTAGTGTGGGTTGGATAGGTCTGGGTAGGTTCGGGGTGTTTTTTGTTTGTAGGGTAGGCTGGGTTGTTGTTGGTTGGGCCAGGTTAGGTTGGGTTTCTTATGGATAGGATGTTGTTAGACTGAGTTTGAGGTGCCAGCTTCAAGTGTGCGTGCGCGTGTCTGATGCTTAGCTTGTTAGGAATTCGGGAGACAGAGAAAGCAGTATCAGCATCAGCATCAGCGGGACAGCCAGTCGGTGGGTCTTTGACAGCATTACCATAAGCCAATACCGTTCCTATTTTTTCCATCTCTCTATTTCCTCTGTCTTTCTTCCTGGAGCTCGCCCGCATCATCCCGGACCAGCCGCCGCGCCGCCTCTCACCTGACCCGCATGTCTACACCTCAACCTTCCGCTAATACCTTGATGGCTCACCTGCCGCCCGCCAGCCTGCCTCCCCTCCACCTGCCGCCCTCCAGCACACCTCCTCCATCTGCTTCCACTTTCTCGTGTTTCCATCCGTGTGCCCCTATTCTACACAACTTTAATTATTTTCTCTTTCTGCTTCTTTCAGTCTTACCTCTCTTTGATAACCTCCACCTTCTTAATAACTGTCGCTTCCTCCTGCGTAATTACTACTTCATGTCACCCTGTCTGTTCACACTTAACATTCTTTTTTCATCGATATGCCTTCTTGATTTATCTATGTGCCTCTTCTAGCCTGCCTGCTTCCTACCCCCCGCCTTAATAACCTTCTGTAGCTTTATGTGACAACGGAAACTCACTCCACCTTCACCCTCCTCATGATCATACTTTATAGAGCTTTCCTTCATTTCTCCTTCATTTCTCTGTATTCTCCTTTGAGCCTGTCTTCCTCCACCTCACTTTAGCCTCCACATGCTGAAATTCTCCACGTAAATGCCCTCCACCACCTGCCAACAGCCATGCTTGTCCCCGCAGCTTGCATCCACTTACCACTCGCTGTCACTCTCCCCTGCCCGTCATTCCCCCTCTTCACCCGCCCTGCTGACGAGGCCCTTCCCACCCGCCTCCACCTGCCGCCACTTATTAGTATTCCCGGCCGCCGAAGGGGAGCTGCTCCCTGTGGCGGCCGCGGCGGGGCAAGGGAGGAGCGAGGTGCCGCCGGACCACACGTCGCCAATATTCATCATCATTAATGAGCACGTCCTCGCCTCTCGCGGCGCACACCAGGCACTCCGCAGCCCCCCTCGCCGTGTTTTCTCCTATACATTTTCTGTTGTTGACCTTGCCGACGCGTCTTGACCCGTCACCCTTTTTTTTTCTTCTTTCTATATTGATTTTATGTTTTTTTTTTGTCGTATTTCATCCACGTGCCTCACCGGTATTTACATTTGTTTGCAGATGGGTTGATTTTTCCTTTCGTCCGGGCGTCTTATTTTTAACTGTGTTGTTTGCATGTGAGGATGATGGACAGCTTTCATGTGTCATGTTTATAATACATATTAAACCGTTTGTACCGTTAGCACTATTTGTCTTGATGTATTCTAATGATTATGGGATCATCCGGTTACGTGGGTTTTTCCCTTCTTTCTTCCTTATAGATTTGTCCCAACCTTGGACGCAAAATGAACCTTTGTCTTACGGCGGCCCATGACGAGCCTGCGGGATGCTCCATAAGAGAAAGCGGAACAGAAAACATGTCTCCTGTTGGGGGTTTCCTTACAACAAACAAGGAGCCTCACAACAACGCCTACCCGGAGATGCCTTTTTTTTGTGCGTGTGTACCGGAAATTCTTGGATAACGTGGATACAATGGGCATCATTCTCTTAGGGATATTTCCGCGAGGATGGAGTGACATTTCCCCCTCATATATATACATTAATTTCATATTTACATCGACACTCTCTTTGTGTGTGTGTGTGTGTGTGTGTGTGTGTGTGTGTGTATGTATGTTAGATCAGCATCTCACGTGGTGCTCCTGTGTGCCTGGTCTGTGGCCAGTGAATTATTTCCCAGGCCGTCGTGTAGCGGTGGACGGCCAGGCTGCCTCGATTACCGGGGATGGAATGGGGTCGTGATTGGTGTATATAACGTGGCGGTCATTGCGGGGACGCCGTGAAGCAGCTGTGAGGAGAGGAAGATACGATCCTACATCACGAAGCTCATTCCGACCCTCCCCCCTTCACCTCTCACCCACAACACCCTTCCAGCTTGCTTTCTCTTTATCTTTTCCTCCTTCGAGCACCCCTCTTCCTCCCCTCTCTCTCCCCTCCCCCTCCCCCTTGCCCCCTCCATCCCCGCAGCCTTTCATCACCTAAACCAACAACACGAAGTTCTCAGAGGGCGACAATTTATCTTAGTACGAAGTGATTTATTGGCGATGTAGCGTGTGAGTATTAATTACATCGTAACAAACGAGTGATGATAGTGGATGTGTAGCAGGCGATGGGCGATTCCTTTCAGCTTGTCTGTCTGCTGTCTCTGCAAGCGGTAGTCTGTTTCGCAGCGTTTATTCTTCTTTGATGGAGTGTAAGTGGTCGGGGTGGAGGATGACGAGGGAGATAAGAGCAAACAACACCCGCCAAAGAACATGTCATGGTGGGTCGGGCCGCCTAGATCGCCCAGAAGCGGCTCCCATGCACCGAGGCCACAGGGGCGGGTGTGTCCTCGCCCCTTGCACGCCAGCCGAGCCTGCTAGTTGTTTCTGATTGATGTGAGGGTAAATAATGTTCAAACCAGATTTAGTCTCATTTGGCGTTGCCTTAAATCCTGATTGACAAGCAGCACAATGTTTTCCTGCGGCCCACCAGACGACGCGTTTCATTGAGCCAAGACGATAACGGGACCGAAGGTGAAGTGCGTGGCGGACAACACCCTAGAAAGGAAGGGCAAGACGAGCTTTGAGGATGAGGAGGCGGATAATACGGCAGGACGAGGGGCAGGTCCTTGTGATTGATTTTTCCCTCTTTAGCACCTCACTCATCGCTGTGTAGTCCCTTTGTTCGGCGCCTCGACTGCCTCCTTTCACGATGCACCTGCAGACCCCGGCCACAGCACGCTGCACCGCCGGGGCCATGCTGGGCAGGGTGGGGCCGCCTCCCGCCGCTAGACAAATGGCGAAGACTGAGGGCCCGGCCAGCACACCTCCACGCCGCCCTCTCTCTCTGTGCCGCCTTGTGTTGGTCTCCGCCATGACTATTTGAGGCACCGGGGACCCACTTCCGCACAAATTGCCACATTACTGAAGAATTATTAACGCTAAATATTTTCCCTTTGTGTTGTATCCTTATTTAAAGTAATCATGACATCGGTAACTGTGTTTGTGTGTGTGTGTGTGTGTGTGTGTGTGTGTGTGTGTGTGTGTGTGTGTGTGTAAACACACACACACACACACACACACACACACACACACACACACACACACACACACACACACACACACACACACACCTTTTCTTTAATCTCAATTGGCCTCACCCAATAAGGTCTCGTCGCCGCCTCAGCCTTCGTCGTGCCTCCGTCCAAGGCTTCAGGAACGCTTTTTGCCGCGACCCATCCCTCCGCGCTGTCACGGTGCCCGCAGTAACAAATTGTACACTTTTATACTTGTTGTCTAAAAGATGTCCCTGAATATGACTTAGGTGATCATAATGGCTGCGTGCTGATCTTCATAAGGTGTTGGGGAAGAATAATTTCCTAGCAGTGTATTGTCTCCAGTGTTACCTTAGACAATGGTAACGAGTTTAGCGGTAAGGGAAGTTTTGTAAGGTACGACATAAAAAAAAAATATCTCTAGTCTCATATTATTCCTGATAAAAAAAACATCGCCACGAAAGTAATTTTGTTTTACTGACTTGGCTGCTAAATATGTGGGGACTAACGTCATGAAAAGGTTCGTTCTTGTTACTGATGAATTATACTATAATGATTACGTTTATCAATGACTAGTGGTCTATTTTTGGGGAAAGTAACTACAGTGACTTCATTTCCCTTCACTCATTCGTTAAAACAGAAGTTGAAGTCTGTCCTCGATGTGTGTGCATGCGCCCCGTGCAGCGTGGCAGGGTTGTGGAAGGTTGGCGGGCAAGGTCTGGGCGGAAAGACACATGAAGGCACACGCAGACACGGTTGTTTTACCTCTGTACACACTTTCTTCGGTCTGTTTATTTACATACGTACCTTTGCACAATTTATATGCGCTCGCCCGTGTCCGTGCGAAATTTTGCGTTTCTTTTTCAGCACGTTTTATTTGTTGTGTGCATTGTTTTTCTTCCCATCATCCTTCACCCTTTCCCAGCGCGTCTCACCCTCCCACGCCGACACGGACACCGCCACCGCCGCCACAGCCGCAGCGCCCCAGACTGACCCAGTATTCGTCAACCCGCGAGGAATGTAGTTTCTAAGTTTTCTCCACAGAATTGAGAAACTCTTTACGAGGGTCGGGGCATAACTGTGTCTGGTGCGCTGTCCCCGCCCATCGAGCTACGGTCAGTAAATATTGTCAATAACCCACATTCTCCTCACATCAAACGGGCGTGTCGGGCCCTCCACAGACCGACGCTCTACGCAGGACCGCTAGATAGATTTGTCCCCAGATCCAACCAAGACTACGCGCCCTCAAAACTGTTTGTCCATTGCGAAAATCACCCCCTCCGCTACAAGCCATGCATCCTGTCCCTTGCATATGTAATCAAGGGTGACTGAACCATTCAATATTCTGGGGGTAACAGCGACCACCGCCTCTATCGCCCCTGCACCCCACCCCCCACTCTCTCCTGTCCCTCCTTTTCCCCCCCTCCTTACTTGTCCTCCTCCCTTTACCTCCCTTTACTCACACCTACCTACATACTCTCTCCTACTCTCTCTACTCTCTTACCTCAATCCTCCCATTCTCTTCTTTACTCTCTGTCTCGTCACACTGTTCTTTTCTCTACCTCTTTTCCTCTTCCTTGCCTGCACTCCTTTTCATTCCCTTTCCTTACCCTTACTCTCTCTTACCCTCTCTATCCTCTAACCTCAACCTCTCCTCTCTCGCCGTCTCTTAACACACTCCTCTTTTCTGTAACAACACCCACGCTTCTTTTTTTTTCTCTAGACTATCCTCTTGCATTCCTCTTATCTCACACCATCCACCTTATTATCTCTCATTTGTCTTCTTATGCTCTGCTCCTTTATTCTCCCTTCACTGACCTTCACTTCCTATATCTGCCCACGTTTTTCTTGCTAGTGCGTTCTCTTGCTTGTCTGCCTTTCTTTCTCAGCTTTTATTCCTTCCTCGCGCACTCCGTCTCCCCCTACCCTTGCAACAGCCAGCTCTTCTTCCTTAGTCCTTCTCTGACCTTTTGTCCCATTTTTCTTTTACGCTCTCCGGTGTTTTTATGTCTTTGATTCTCCTGTATACTCTTTGCTCTCTTTCCTCCTCTATATATCTTTATCCTTAGGTCTTTCTTTTCTTCACTTTTCATTCCATACTTTCCTCGTTTTATTCATGCTATATTATCACACCATTTACATCAGCTCCTTTCGTCTCCCCCTCTCGCATCTTCTGCTTCTTTTTTTCTTTCTTCTCTATTGTCTCACCTTTTCTGAGCCTCTCATCCATACCTCCTTCAGTCTTCTTCTCACCCCATACCTGTCCATCGTTCTTTCATATCCTTTCTATCCTCGTGCAAACTTACCAATTCCTACCAAGCCCAATTTCGCACACTCTTCACCTGTTCCCCTCTCGCTATTCCCATTTCCTTCCCATCCTCACACTTGTCAATTTCTTTCATGCCTCATTTCGTACACTCTTCATTTGTTCCCTCTCTGTTTTCCTGTTCACTTCCTCCCTATTTTCCTTCCTATTCTCTCACACTGTCAATTTCTACCGTACCCCAGTTTGTACCTTCTCCGCCTGTCCCCTTCTCGTCCTTCCCATTTTTCCTTTCTCTCCTCATACTGGCAGTTTCCTCCATATCCCCTATTCGTACCCTCTCCGTCTGCTTCCTCCTCGCCCTACCCACCGAGGACGCTTACCTCAGGCGGGCCATGCAGTGTCGGGGAAGGAGACGTCAGCGGAGAGGGAGTTGTCCTGCCTGGTGACCCAAGTACCGCTGCTCGCTGGCTACGTGTTGGTATATTGCTAGTTGACATCAGCGCCGTTTTGCCCTTCCCCTCCCCTCTCCTCCTCCTCTTCTCTTTCCTTCTCTTCATTGCTTTTGTCTTTATCGCGTCTCCTTCCCCTGCTCGCTCGATCTTTTTTTTTCTTGTGCTTGTTTTCATATTGTTGTTCTTGTTTTCCTTCTTCTTGTCTTTCATGTCCTCGTCCACACTGCACCTCCCTTTCAATCCGCTCATCTTGCCTCGTCTTCCTCCTCCTCCTTCTCCTCCTCCTCCTCCTCCTTGTCGCTTTTCCTTCTCCCGGTCAACCACTTCTCTTTGTTCTGATTATCTTCCTCCTCCTCCTCCTCTACTATTTCTTTCGTTGTTTCTCCTCCTCCAGGTCACTTGCTCCATTTTTTCCTCGTCGCGGTCGCGTCACCGTCGTCGTCTTCTACCGACTCAAACAAGGCGATGCAATTCAGATACTATCAGGATTTTTTCCCCAACAGAATCGTCCGCCATTGGAACAAACTGCAGAAGTTGTTAGTGCGAAAACGATTAGGTCGTTAAAAAAAAAAAACAATAGTCAGTTGGTTGCGACATGTGTAAATTAAACGTTTCCGTGAAAAAGTACAAGTAATTCATATATCTTCCCTCGGTCAATGAAGTGCGTGACGAGCAGATTGAATCATATAAAGCAAGCTGCCTCGTCAGAAGCCAGCACGCTTTAGGTTGCCTGCTCTTCCATAGTTCCATGTTTCTCCTCCTCCTCCTCCTCCTCCTCTGTCTCTTCCTCCTCCGTCTCCTCCTCTTCCTCCTCCTTGTTATCGTCTACATCGCGTCTCCCTCCCCAGGTCATCCACTCCTCGTCTCGCTGGTTTTCTGAAGTGTCTTTGGCGACTCCCTTTCACTCCCTTACCCCCCCCCCCCCCCCTTAAGCACCTCGGCGGGTCTAAGGAAGATTGATCGGTGGCGTTTTGTTTGTTCAAGCCACCTGTTGGCGCCGCCGTCCTGTGATCTTACGCGATAAAATTTGGATATTGTTTGAGGAGAAAAAAATGTGTAGGGTCGCCTTGTACTAGTTCGATGATATTTTTTTGTATGTGTGTTCATGTTTTTCTACTCCTTTCATATTTGACAGAAAAAGAATGTGTGGGATTTATTTGTACTCAGGTGATGAATTGTGTTTTTCTGTATCTGCTTTTGATTTGCCTGAAAAGAAAAAAAAATACTAGAATATTTTTTTTGTGAATGTTTGCATCCACTCTTCATTTGCTTCATTTTCTTGAGGTAGTTAATAGAAAGCAACCACTCTGCTGAAAAAATCACTTCGACTATTGAACCCACGAAAAAATCACTTCGACTATTGAACCCACGAAAAAATCACCGACTCTTGAACCCACGAAAAAATCACCGACTCTTGAACCCACGAAAAAATCACCGACTCTTGAACCCACGAAAAAATCACTCCGACTCTTGAACCCACGAAAAAATCACTCCGACTCTTGAACCCACGAAAAAATCACTTCGACTATTGAACCCACGAAAAAATCACTCCGACTATTGAACCCACGAAAAAATCACTTCGACTATTGAACCCACGAAAAAATCACTTCGACTATTGAACCCACGAAAAAATCACTCCGACTATTGAACCCACGAAAAAATCACTTCGACTATTGAACCCACGAAAAAATCACTTCGACTATTGAACCCACGAAAAAATCACTTCGACTATTGAATCCACGAAAAAATCACTTCGACTATTGAACCCACGAAAAAATCACTTCGACTATTGAATCCACGAAAAAATCCCTTCGACTATTGAACCCACGAAAAAATCACCGACTATTGAACCCACGAAAAAATCACTTCGACTATTGAACCCACGAAAAAATCACTTCGACTATTGAATCCACGAAAAAATCACTCCGACTATTGAACCCACGAAAAAATCACTTCGACTATTGAACCCACGAAAAAATCACTTCGACTATTGAACCCACGAAAAAATCACTTCGACTATTGAATCCACGAAAAAATCACCGACTATTGAACCCACGAAAAAATCACTTCGACTATTGAACCCTCGAAAAAATCACTCCGACTATTGAACCCACGAAAAAATCACTTCGACTATTGAATCCACGAGTGAAGGTGACGGAGAGACAGACGGGGACGAAAATATAATATTGTGTTTATCGTGTTCGCTAGTGTTGATAAGCCAGCCCTCTCCCAAGCCGATGGTCGTGGCCTAGCATGAAGTCCTGAACCCTGAGGCAGCACAATTGACAAGTATTTGGAGAGTCTTTTTCACGTTATATAATTACGAACCAGACGGATTCTTTTAGGTGACTCGGCCTCATTCTTGATTTAACTCATCACGTTCTTAATAATTCTCTTTCTTCCTCTAATATTATTTTCTTCTCCATTTCTTCCTTCTACATAGCTCTTCTTTTTCCTCCTCCTCCTCCTCCTCCTCCTTCCCCCTCTCTTTTTTATTCGTCCTTTCAATCATTTGTATTTTCACATAATACTGAAGCTTCCCAATTCCTGCTTTTTTCCCGTCATTGTTGCCTTTTTAATCCTTCTTCTCTTTCTCCTCCTCCTCCTCCTCCTCCTCCTCCACTCCGCTCTCTCACCCATACTCTCACCTGCCTCAGAAGCCACTCGCAGCCTTTCCTCAGTGGTCGGGGGCGGCCCAGCCATAACCCCGCTCTCTGCTAATGAACTAATTATAATGCCATCATAAAATCTGCAGCGCCGATTAGCCGTGTGAGTTGAGAGCGGACAGGTCCCGCGCTGAGGGCCGACCCATCACCCGCGCACTTTTACACGTGGTTATGCGGCGATCCTTACAGGCGCGTGGCTGTCTCGCTGCGGGGGGCCTCATCCTGCTTTGTCACTCTCATTTTAGCCCTGCATCTTTCCTTCCTCCTCTTCCTGCTCATTCTCCTCTTCCTTTTCCTTCTCTTACTACCCATTCTCCTCCTATTCCTTCTCCTCTTCTTCTGTCTCTTCTTCCTTCTCTTCCTCCTCCTCCTCCTCCTCCTCCTCCTCCTCCTCGTCCTCCTCCTCCTCCTCCTCCTCCTCTTCCTCCTCCTCCTCCTCCTCCTCCTCCTCCTCCTCCTCCTCCTCCTCTTCCTCCTCCTCCTCATTCACATGTACTCGATTTACGTAATCTCACCTTTCTTCCATATTAATTTTTTGCCATAATCTAATTTTTATATATATATATATATATATATATATATATATATATATATATATATATATATATATATATATATATATATATATATATATGCCAAGATTCTGTTTTCTTGCAACCCTGCCCTTCAATTTTTATATTGTCTTATGCTCACGTTTTCTTTCATCTTCAGTTTTATTTTGCCACTGTTCTCCCTTTTCCTTCCCCACACATTTTTGAGTCATCCTTATTTTACTCGGTTTTCCAAATTTTTATACGCTTGTTATTTTTATTTTCCATTTTTCCCCTTTCTTATATAGTATTTGTTCAGAAGGAACAGTTCCTCACCAACGACTGTTGCTTAAATTACAGGCTCACGGAGTAGAGGGTAATGTTTTGAACTGGGTCAAGGCGTGGCTTAGCAATAGGAAGCAAAGAGTGCAAATCAATGGTAAAAGATCTGACTGGGGATGTGTTACGAGTGGGGTCCCACAAGGTTCGGTATTAGGTCCACTTTTGTTTATTATTTATATCAATGACTTAGACACAGGAATTAGTAGTGATGTTAGTAAATTTGCAGATGATACCAAGATCGGTAGAGTAATTGAGTCGGATCAGGACGCTAGTATTCTCCAAGGTGAACTCAACAGATTATATGACTGGGCGGATAAATGGCAGATGGAGTTCAATGTAGGGAAGTGCAGTATTCTGAGTGTAGGTAGGAACAACCCCTCACATAACTATTGCTTAAATGACACTCTCATGAGTAGGTCTGGGTGCGAGAGGGATTTAGGGGTCTTAGTGAGCTCTGATCTCCGTCCAAGGGCACAATGCATTCAAGCTAGAAATCGAGCTAATAGGGTACTGGGATTTATTTCAAGGAGCGTAAGCAACAGAAGCCCAGTCTTCCTCAAACTATATTTAGCATTAGTTAGACCTCATCTTGACTATGCGGTTCAGTTCTGGTCACCCTACTATAGAATGGATATCAAAATGTTAGAATCGGTGCAGAGGAGGATGACTAAGATGATTCAGGGGTTGAGAAACTTGCCATACGAGGAAAGACTCAAACAGTTAAACTTGCATTCTCTAGAAAGGCGAAGGGTGCGTGGAGACATGATCGAGGTTTATAAATGGATGAAGGGCTTTAATAAGGGAGACATTCATAAGGTTTTGTTGGTAAGAGAACCGGGTAGGACACGAAGTAACGGGTTTAAACTGGATAAATTCAGATTCAACAGGGACATAGGCAAAAATTGGTTTACTAATAGGGTGGTGGATGAGTGGAATAGGCTTAGCAGTCATGTGGTGAGTGCCAATACAATTGTCACATTCAAAAATAGACTAGATAAATTCATGAACAGCGATACTAGGTGGGGTTAGATACACGGGAGCTTAGGGTCAAAGGAGCTGCCTCGTACAGGCCTACCGGCCTCTTGCAGACTCCTGCGTTCTTATGTTCTTATGTTCTTAACAGTGCGCTACAATGTACATTTTCCTTAATATTTCATCCTCGTCCATGTATTTCTGTAACATACGTATTCTTCATGCAGTGACATTGCAGGCGATTTAATTTTCCAATTTTTCCCCAGCTTTTTTTTTGTGGGTCTTCAAGTTTACAGTGACGGATTGGAGGCCCGTCAGACTTATGGGGTGTTCCCTCCGTGTTGGTGGGCAGACGCATGCAAGGGCTGGCGGGGCAAGGGGTCTCCACGCTCGCATTAATCACGTGTCTTGTTTACCGGAGTGTTTTTCGCAAGAATGAAAATGATGAAGTAAGACGATTCCGAAACATATGTACTCCATTATCTTCACCGAGCTAAGATGGCGTACAAGGAGACTTCCCCGTTGCTGTGTTTTTTGCTTCTTCTATTACTGTTTTTGTCCGGTGACGACATTTGTTAGGGTATAATTGTTTTTGGTATTTGTAATGATACATCGTTTTCGCCCAGCTAGTTGTGGTGTCCATCAGTAACCCACGTGGCTGCACGGCTTCATCTAGACAGACTGTTTTACCCAACGTCCATATAATAGCTCTTATGTTGCCTTCGTCTTGCCTTGACGCCCGCGGGACATACCTCGGGCCTGCGCCTCCTCCATGCACCTGCGAGGAACCAATTCGTCATCATTCCGTGTTGCCACTTCTACGCCGCGTCATCACCTTCAGACAAGCTTGCGGTCTGTACTAAACACTAAATGCCGGCTGAAGTATGAGGATCTTTTGGTAATGATGATTTTCTCTTACAGCAGTGTTCCGCCAAGTATGTAATATTTATTATCTTTGTACACGAGGGACGGGAAATGGCAGGACCTGCACGCAAGCAGAGGTCGCGCGGCGTGGCAGCTCTCTCCGGTAACCTTCGCGCCCGACATGGACACTGAATAGGATAAATATTGTTTTGAAATTAGTGTGTGAATGTGTGTATGTACGTGGGTGTACCTCATTAGGACCCGCTCGGCGTATAACTGATGTCCGGGCGGCAAGGGCGTGGGTGGAGGTTACAGGTCGTGGGCGTGTGGGCGTGACTGGCCATCGCGGCGGCCACGAGGCGCAGCGGCCCTGAGCACCTCGGCTGTCAAGGGCTGCTTTCAGGGAGGGCTGAGCCGCGTGCCGCCCTTACCGCCCTGTGCCGCAGGGTCTGCGGTGGCCTGCCTCCGGTAACGAAGCCCGCACCGCCTTTCTCAGAGCGGCCGACACTTGGAACACTAAAGCAATTTGGCATATATATATATATATATATATATATATATATAAATATATATATATATATATATATATATATTTATTCCTCTAAATGTTTATTTATTTATATTTATGGTGTGTGCGTTGTTCCCTCAAATACTTATTTATGAAATATTTTCCTTCGCACAAAACATATTGTTGTTTGTCTTTATATTATCTTTAAATGTTGAACTTTCCGATTGTAATTCCTTTACGACTTAAAATAAAGGACCAAAAGTGCTGAGCTCTGATAATGAGCCGTTTGCCACCACTCCCGAGCTGTGTATTATCTGCCTTTATGAAAGATCATTATATATAGTTCATATATTTTCTCAAAATTTTTGTCTATTTATTGTCTACGTTGTTGTGCTTGTATCTAATTTTGCAAACATTGTTATTTTAAATGTCTGCACATACTTTAACGTCATCGAAAACTTAACTGAAAATTCATAGCAAGTTTAAAAATATTCAGTTTAAGTAAACGGAGGAGGTTTACTCTCATCCCTCAGGCAGATGCTAGTAATAATCACGGCTGGTGGGTGGCTCCTGTCCGCTCACGTCATTACCTGCTCAGTACACCTGTCCATGCCTGCAGAACACCGTCTCCAGTCATCGTTACCTTGAAACAATACCAAGACTTTCTACAATTGTTATTTTCTTGTTTCTGGCTAGTCATAATTTACCTAATTTTCGGTAAATCATTCCATCAGCATAGCGTTTGATTATTTACTGTTTCTCAACTAACATACTTCTATTTTCTCTTCAGGTGTGTTAATTCGTCGATGCTGGGAGTATCGGGGCATCGCGGCAGGTAAATTAGATCTTAGACATCAATATTTTTTTAGTTTTAATTTTTAGACTTGGAGCACTACATTTATGAAGACTGTCACCTTCCTATTTTTTTCCGCTGTTGAAAAAGTTCATTTCCTAAAACTAGATATACTTTCTCACTTAAAAAAAAGAGTTACTGATTACAATTTTTTTTTAAAAGTTCCTACAATTAGGTGGACTGAAAGGGTTTTAGACGTAAACTCAGTAGGAACCCAAATTTGTCTCCCACGAACTGCCGTTTATCGGGGTACTGAACCGTAAAAGTTGCAATTTGTTCAAGGCGAAAGGAATTAATCAATCTATATTTAGCGTTGATGATCCTGCTTACTCACTTTTATTGATCCACACCCTTGGCGTATCTCTGCTCACTATTCTCTTTCCCCGTAACTGCTCCCTCACCCCCCTCTCCTCTCCTTTGCTCTTCTCACCTCTTCCCTGTCATTCATCTTCTCTTCCCTCCTCAACTCCCTCGTGTCCCCTCCCTAAACTCATCAACCCCGCTCTACTCCCTTATGTAGCAACCTCACTGCAACACACACACACACACACACACATTTCTCTCTCTCTCTCTCTCTCTCTCTCTCTCTCTCTCTCTCTCTCTCTCTCTCTCTCTCTCTCTCTCTCTCTCTCTCTCTCTCTCTCTCTCTCTCTCTCTCTCCCCCCCCTCCCCCCACCCCTGATCAAGCCCCACTCTTTAAACAGCGTCCTCCCATTCTCCCTTCTCATCTTTGACATTAATCGTTTTACACATTTTTCCACTTTTTTTTTACCAACACTTTCCAGCAGCGGCGTTTACTGTCCCGTCCTGTGACAGGGTGTTTAAGGCTTAATGAAGATAATGCTCTATTAGATGGGCTTACACTCTCCAGGCCCAAAATATTTGCATAAGTGATGATAGGATTACGGAGCCTAGATTGAACCGAGCTTTTCTTCCGCCGCACGACCGATAAATTAACGCTTCATGGTCAAGGATGCCAGTAATAGCCGTGGAGGGGTTGGTGTTGTTTATTTGGTGTGTGTGTGTGTGTGTGTGTGTGTGTGTGTGTGTGTGTGTGTGTGTGTTGGTTAATATATTTTGTTTGTGTGTGTCTGTGTGTTTGTGGGTGGGTGGGTGGGTGGGTGTGGTGTGGGTGTTGCATGGTTATTTGATCGGGAGACAGTTATTGTCATCAGATTTTTTATATATAATTTTATTCGGAGTAATTTTAGCAAGCGCATTTTGAAGAATATTTTTGTCCTCGCACTCAATTGAAAGCCTTTTAATTTTCTTTTAAAATCCACCGTGTAAATGCTCGTCAACGGCTTAAAAATCTATTTTTTTACTTACTTATTGCGTAAATCTATGAAGAAATATTTATTTCTGACTCCATGTATTGTTTTCCTGTTTTTCTTAGTTGTTTTTTGTAAGATCCGTATATCAATACGAGTTGTTCCCTTGATCAATTATGTTGTATGAAATATTTTGCTACCTTAGCACTTTTTTTGTTTGTTTGTGTGTGTGTAACCGTGAAATACATGAAAAGTAACCGTCAGGAAGAATAACGTCTTTGGTTTCTGCCGTTAGGTTACCACTCCACTCCACCCGCCAGGTAAGGTGCACAAGTGTTTCAATGGAGCTTGTGTGAGGCAAACGCTGCACAAAAGCTAAAGTGAACTTGGGATTCAGATTATAGGTACTGTACAGTGGGGTGGTACATTAGATAAATATTACTTTAAAAAATCATACTCTGTTCAAATTTTCAGAATTGTCTAAGAAAGAGATTTTGATATGATTAAGGTGAGTAACTTTTCATTGCAGTGAAAACGAGACAGTAGCCTGGCTACAAAACATTAACAAAAAAAATCAGAAACATGCTGCTACTATAAATGGGACGGGAATATTATTGCCAAATATGTATGTTTCACTTTAATACAAGATAAATATTGATTCTCAGTTTTTTTAAAGCCTGAGTCGCCGGGAGGAGGAAGCACAGCTGGAGGAAGGCTGCCTCGGAGTGCCAGTTAGAGGGGCTAAATGGGGAAATGCGGAGCGTCACTGTTTTCTCTCAGTAGTTTTCTTGAGCATAACGTGATTCTTGCTAAAATCGATTCATTTGTAATATTCTACTGCTTGAGGTGTCAAGATTTTTTATAATGAATACATGCGTTATGCTGTTGACCTCTGGACTAAACAAAACGCAACGGGAACATCAAACGTGGTCGCTGCCTCTCAGGAATATGGAATAAGTTGGTTCCTCTACTTTGTTTTCACGGTCATAATATGTTATGGCCATCAAAAATACAGAATTTTTGCCGGTAGCGGGATCCTGCTGCAGCGTTGTCGACAAAAACAAGTGTTCTGTGAGTTGGGGACGTGGTTGCAAGGGACGTAGACTAGACTAACCACTCTTTGGCACCCCCTTCACGCCGCGGCACATGTGGCTCCAAGTTGCCACATGCACAGGTGGATTGACTCGATCGTTATCGTGCATATGTAGTTGATCAATCTTCACTGGAAAAGGCGATATCCGGCAGCTTGGTGTTTTCCCTGGTCCGCAACACTTGACCTCACGGGGTGATGCAGGTGTGTGACAAGCACAAAGCATCTTTTCTGCTGCTGCCACGCTGGAGGCCGCGTGTGTTGCCACGAACACGTAAACCAGAACGGGCTGGGCCGACCATCAGGACCCACCGGAAAAGAAGCCTTGGACCGACCATCCGGATCCACTGGGAAGAAGCCTACCGGCGCAATAGGCCGCAATGTAAAAAATTAAAAAAAAAAAAAAAAAAAAAAAACACGTGCCTTCATTTTTAGTCGATTCAACAAAGTTTTTATGGTTGTTGTGTACCGGACAGAAGATGAATATCCGGAATCCACTCAGTAATTCCCTTCCGCCACAGCATTGCTTGCCAAGTTGGACCTTTAGAGACAGTTTTTCTGTGTTAAGGCGCTGCAAACTTGCACGATAAAAAAAAGTCAAATGTTACATATGACCAAGACGCAGATGTAAGCTCAAAAGAACAAACTGTTTGGCACATGACTTCTAATTAACCTTCTTGAAACATTCATGGATAAAACAGAAAAGAAAAACATTGTGGAATATTGCATACCTCCTCGACACAACAGCTAATTGTCATATGTCACAGAACATGTGTGTCTGTCTGTCCTCAGCGTGATATCTGTGTCACAAAACCGGTCCCTTTATGCTGAATATATATATATATATATATATATATATATATATATATATATATATATATATATATATATATATATATATATATATATATATATATATATATATATATATAAACACACACACACACACACACACACACACACACACACACACACACACACACACACACACACACACACACACACACACACACACACTTGTAGCTAGAGTGAAAATAATCGCTTACAGAGGTATGTCTATAGCGTATTACTTCATCGGCCCTACAAATAATTATGATGGTGATAATAGTAATAACAGTAGTAGTAGTAGTGGTAGTAGTAGTAGTAGTAGTAATAGTAATAGTAATAGTAGTAGTAGTAGTAGTAGTTGTTGTTGTACTAGTAGTAGTAATAGTAGTAGTAGTAGTTGTAGTAGTAATAGTAGTAGTAGTAGTAGTAGTAGTAGTAGTAGTAGTAGTAGTAGTAGTAGTAGTAGTAGTAGTAGTAGTAGAAGTAGTAGTAGTAGTAGTAGTAGTCGAAGAAGTAGAAGTAGTAGTAGCAGTAGTAGAAATATTAGTATTAGTATTAGTAGTAATAGTTGTAGTAGTAGTAGAACGAGAAGTAGAAGTAGTAGTTGTAGTAAAAGAAGTATAATAATAATAATAATAATAATAATAATAATAATAATAATAATAATAATAATAATAATAATAATAATAATAATGATAATAATAGTAATAATAATAATAATAATAATAATAATAATAATAATAATAATAATAATAATAATAATAATAATAATAATAATAAGACAGCATCAAGCGTGTTTGTCTTGCAGCCCGCCGGGGGACTACACAGGTGTAGCAAGACAGCTGTGATATTCTCTCCCCCTCCCCACACCCCCACACCCACACCCACACACAACCACCCACACACACAAACACACAAACACCGCTCCGGTAGGTCAGCGATAGAGCTCTGCGCTGCCAGGTTACACTCTCTGGTAGGCGGAGTTTCGAGCCCTGATCAGGCCTGGGATTTTTCGGCTGACAGAGGCGCGGTTACTGTCGCCCCTTGAGCTAGGGGAATGGGATGTGTGGTGTGTGAATGTCCCGGAAGTACCCAGAGATCGAGTAACATGGACTTGATCTGGGCGGGAGGGTCCTTGCTTCTGGGTACTTGCTGGCGATAACGAGCCATCACGTGATCAGTCCGTGGGTGAATTACACACACACACACACACACACACACACACACACACACATACGCGCGCGCGCAGAGAGAGAGAGAGAGAGAGAGAGAGAGAGAGAGAGAGAGAGAGAGAGAGAGAGAGAGAGAGAGAGAGAGAGAGAGAGAGAGAGTGTGTGCAGACGCTGGCGCACTGATAACATTATTATTCGTTCATAATTCTCATAACACAGTTAGTGAAACTTTGATGGAAGAAACAGCTTCAGCAACACCTTTATCAATGAGCTCTTTTTAATATCACCTTCTTATTATTGTTTTATATATTTTCCCTCCTCATCACAACTCAATTTACGTTCACTTTTTTCCCTCATTCCCTTCCTCCCTACCGCCCCATTTGGCTTCTCTTCCACAAAGTACTCATGTCTCCTTACTTTTGCTGTATTTTCTTTTCTCTGTTCCACATTTTTCACCCTCCGTACTTTTTCTTCCATTCTCCGCATTCATATCCATCTCTATACTTCTCTCCATTTTTCCTCCCTCCTCCTTTTCATCGTTCGTCTCCTCCAAAACGTATAATATATAGTGTGCCTATATGTGTGTGTGTGTGTGTGTGTGTGTGTGTGTGTGTGTGTGTGTGTGTGTGTGTGTGTGTGCGAGTGTGAGTGTGAATATGAACATTATTTTACCTCCAGACACTTCTCAGTTCCCAAGTCGTCATCCTCATCCACCAACAGACCCTTTAGACTAAGGTCCATCTGCTTGGCTACGTGGTCCACCCCTCCCGCCTACCACCATAGTAAGACTGACGTAAAGAGGGTGGGGCAGAGGACGGAATGTTAAAGGGTAGGAGGATAGAGGTTCGGCCCCGTGTTCCAGCGTGTGTCCGGATGAATGAATGCGTTGTGAAGTCGATGCATAATGCTGGATGTAAATATTTTCTTCTGTTTTGTCTGGGTTGGAGATGTGCTCGCTCTCTTTCTCCTTCCTATTGATCGCGCGTCTAGAGGTAGCGTAGAGACAGATAGAGAGATATATATTGTTTGATAGATAGATTTTTTACAGCAAGGGAGGCAGCTCAAGGAAAATAAAATAAGAATAACAACAAGAAAATCTGGCTAAATTGTGATAGATCGATAGATAAACAGATAGGCAGATATAGGGAGAGCATACTACTGAAAGAAATACTAACAACCACACCGACAAAATAACTTCCATTTGCACCACATCGACACTCACTAATCACTAAACGTATATAAACGCTAAACAAACTCAACCCAAATACACCAAACACTCAGGAAAAGGCTCAGTCCATAACAATAATTGACACTCACTCTCCCACCGACCCCGTCCTGACATGCAGCTCTACCGACAGACGGAGTGGCAGTCAGTTAGTCTCTTCAGTGGTATGTTATCTGTCTTCCCGTCGTGTCGGGGGCCGCCAGGTATACACGTAACCAAACCTCACCCACCCACCCTGCAGCTCTAGTTGAGGGAGTTTTGACCTGAGAGAGAGAGAGAGAGAGAGAGAGAGAGAGAGAGAGAGAGAGAGAGAGAGAGAGAGAGAGAGAGAGAGAGAGAGAGAGAGAGAGAGAGAGAGAGAGAGAGAGAGAGAGAGAGAGAGAGAGAGAGAGAGAGAGAGAGAGAGAGAGAGAGAGAGAGAGAGAGAGAATATGTATATACGTACCTTGCAACTTTATACTGAGCCGCGACGGTCCAGTGTGGTAATCGGCAGGGTGGGGTTCTGTCTCCTACATGCTTCGAACAGAGACTTTGTTAACCTAGAGTTCTTGGGTCCGATGCTTGGGGAGGGAGCTAGGGAGAGAGGTAGTGAGGAGAGGGAGGGAGGAAAGGCTTGGCTGGGGTCCACGAGGGCTTGGAGCAGGAGAAATATTGTGTTGAGGAATATAAAAGAGGGTAAAGACAAGAGGTACATAGGAGAGAGCTTGAGAATATTGGAGAAGCGAAAAACGAAAAGGAAACACGAAGAAAATAGAGTATCAGTGAACTTTGTCGATAGTATTAGAGGAACAAGAGAAAAAGGGAGGGCATGACATTGAAATAAAAAGAGAAAAATGTAATGATAAAGGGAAGAAAAACGGGGATTTGTGAGGTCAATGGAATCATACTAAATTTACCAAAGAAAAGGGGCAAAAAAATTGGTGGATGAATAGAATGAACACACGGGGATTTAAAAATAAAGGAGAAAGTGGGAAGACGACCTGAGATTGTACATTATAACGAAAAGGTAAATTGATTAAATAGACGTGCGGAGGAAATAACGATGTATTAGAAGGTGGAGAACACTGCAACTTTAGGGAGAAAGGCGGAAAATGGGAAGAAGACCCAAGACCGTCCATGCTAAAAAGAAGGAAAACAGAATAAATAGAAGTGCCCATCGCGCGCCACAAGCCGACAATTGAGCCTCGTAAATACTTGATGGAGCAGGACACGCCCCGATCCTGTAGACGGGGCCACCACAGTCTGCCGCGCATAATGGCCCCCGCTCGAGACAGTGCATACAGTTTAGGGCCACTTTGAGCGCTAGTTTATGGCCGGCGGTGATCGGTCTTTTCACGCCGCCTTCTCCCTATACAGTGCCGAAGAGTTTCATTCACTATTCCACCGGCGAGAAGGATTAGTGCTTGCAGAAAATGATACAAGAATGAAAGTAGGGAAAAAACTGACCTCGTTTGTAAAAGATTTAGTAAAGTGCATATTTTTTTCATTAAAGTAACAGTATGCAGTGCCGAAAGTATTCACTATTTCAACGGCAAAAATCAAGTAGAGGATGTAATAAGAAATGGAAAAAGGAAAAAAGTAAGAAAATTTGTCTTGCTTAAAATGTAGCGTCAATTTTTTTTTATTTTCCATTATGGTAACACTAAATAGAACGCCGAAAAAGCTTACTAACTAATGTCTAAAATGAGGATGAAATAGTCGAAAAAGGGAAAAGGCAAGAAAGAAAAAAAGACCTAACTGTTTTTAAAGATTTATGGAATTTGTTTTTCGAAAAGGCATCACCTGAAAACTGATGAAGAAACTGACAATGTAACCGGGGCCGAAAGGAAATCTTGATATAAAGAGAGAAGAAAAATAAAACGTTAGAAGAAAGAGCAAAAACTGACCTTGTTCTTCTTTTTCCTCATTAAGGTAACACGAAACGCAATGAAAAAAAAAAATGACAACGTAATTAGGCCAGACAAGAAACCATGAAGTAAAGCAAGAGAGAGAAAGAGGGAACAAAAAACAACACCATAACGTTAACGACTGACTTACAAGCGTTTTTATTTCCCTGACGGTAATAGCGAAGTAGTTACAACACCGAAAACGCCTCGTCCACTCCGCCTGCCCGCACACCCAACCACCCATGTCTGCGCCTTGTCGGGCCGAGCCTTGTGCACAAAGGGAAATGTTAAATCAATCAAAGAATCTATTAACAACAGCGAGAAACAATAGACGCCAGAGTAAGCGGCCCAACCATTAAGACGGGGCTGTGTAAACTCAATGAGGTCGGCGGGTCTGAGGAAGGAGGAGGAGGAGGAGGAGGAGGAGGAGGAGGAGGAGGAGGAGAGGGTCAAAGAGATATTAAAGAGGTAGAGCCAACCTCCTCACCCTGGGTCCTTCGCTCTATTGTTCCTCGGAGTCCTGGACTTGTCTGGCATCCACCCCCCCCCCCACCTCGTCCAGCCCCGCCTCGCCCCGCCCCGTCCCGTCCAGACTCGTCCAGACCCCCGTCCCCGTCTAGAACCGTCCACTGCGCCCCGTCCAGCCCCGTCCAACTCACTCTGATCTTACATGTTTGTCTTTACTTACATCTCCACCCAACTCACTCCCCTCACCCCGTTTCTCCTTGCCCTCCTGTCCTGCTCTGGCCTGCTCTGGCCTCTCCTGCCCTACCCTAAACTATGTTCCTTGTCCTGGCTTGCTCTCTCCTCTGCTACCCTATCCTATCCTACCTTCCCCTTTCCTACCCTACCCTATTCTGTACCTACCCTGTTATGCCCTTTACTCCCGTGCTTTGTCCTATGCATGCTGTATCTGCCCTGCCTTGCCAAGCCAATTGCCCCATCCCTCTCTTATCTTCTCGTCTTCCTTGATCTGTACCCCAACACTCTACTTCACCCCAAATTTCTGTCTCAAAACGATGTTCACACTTCAGTATAATTTATTTGCCTTTTCTCGCCTCTCTTCTCACTTCTTTACACCCGCCTGCCACCTTGCCACACCTCATTGCTCCATGGCATGTTTCCTCGTTTTTTTTTTCAAAGCTTTACCTAAGGTTCATCATGATTTACCTTATCTATTTTACCTCTTTTTCTATTCCAAGTCACTTTGTCTGTTAATGTGTCTGTCAGTCTTTCTCTTGCTCTGTCTCTGTCTATCTCTGTCTATCTGTTTTTCTCTGTTTCTTTCTCTCTGTCTCTGTCTATCTATTTCTGTCTGTCTCTTTCAGTCTGTTTGTCTCTGTCTCTGTCTCTGTCACTGCCTCTATCACTCTGCCTCTCTATCACTCTCTGTCTCTCTATCACTCTCTGTCTCTCTATCACTCTCTGTCTCTCTATCACTCCCTGTCTCTATCACTCTCTGTCTCTCTGTCACTCTGTCTCTCTATCACTCTCTGTCTCTCTATCACTCTCTGTCTCTCTGTCACTCTCTGTCTCTCTATCACTCTCTGTCTCTCTATCACTCTCTGTCTCTCTATCACTCTCTGTCTCTCTATCACTCTCTGTCTCTGTCACTCTCTGTCTCTCTATCACTCTCTGTCTCTCTATCACTCTCTGTCTCTCTGTCACTCTCTGTCTCTCTATCACTCAGTGCCAGGTCCTTCAAGTTGGAACAAAAAATAAGAAGTTCGATTACGAAATAATCGGCGTTAAACTCACAAGCGTTCAATGCGTTAAGGACCTGGGGATTAAAATCGCGTCAAACCTCAAATTCTCACATCAATGCATTGATGCAGCAAATAAAGCGAACAGAATGTTGGGCTTCATTAAAAGAAACTTTTTATTCAAGAATAAAGATGTAATACTTCCGCTCTACAATAGCTTAGTCAGACCCCACTTGGAATATGCGGTACAGTTTTGGTCTCCCCACCATGCAAAGGACATTGCTAAACTAGAAGGTGTTCAGCGTCGAGCAACAAAAATGATCCCTTCCTTGCGCAACAAATCCTACGAAGAAAGGCTTTCCACCCTTAACATGTTCTCTCTTGAGAAACGTCGCCTCCGAGGAAAACTGATCGAATGTTTTAAAATACTTAATGGTTTCACGAATGTAGACAGAACAAAATTGTTTATGATCGATGACACTTTGCGAACTAGGAACAAAGGCACAAAACTCAAATGTAGACAAGTAA
>NC_066523.1:10775517-10808017 GCF_024679095.1 Eriocheir sinensis | reverse complement strand
CGGTCTGGCAGGCGGAGGTTCGAGCTCTGCTCAGGCCCGAGATTTTTTCATTGACTATGAAGCGGCTGCTGTTCTCAACCCCTTAAGCAAGGGGGTGCGGTGTGTGGTGTGTGAAGATCCCGGCAGTACCTAAAGATCGACTACGAGAGGCTTGCTCGGGTCAGGAGGGTACTTGTTGGCGAATGCGAGCCCAGCTCGTGCTCAAGCCGTGGGTGAATTACACACACACACACACACACACACACACACACACACACCGTTCAAGCAGTAATCAAAGACCCCCTCCTGCAACGTCTGACACTGATTCTTGGCCACAACAACAAGGACTATTTTTCAACGAGTACGATTTTTTTTATAGGAGCACAGCATATAACTTACTCAAGAGAGAGAGAGAGAATAAATAAACACAAACACACTCTCTAAGCCGACCAGTAGCACAGTGGAATCTTCGCCTCTGTAGCGTTGCCAGAAGGTGTCAAGAGACCCCGAGTAGCCGAGGTCTGTCTGGCCGAAGCTCAATAAATTAGGATTTACATGAAGTGGCTCTGAGCTCGTCTTGGTGGGCCGCGTGATAACCCATCGAAATGGGAATCTCTCGCCCGGTGAGGTCCCTGTCCCGGGGTGCTCGATTCTACCTAATGGCGAGGTAATGTCTCTAGGCGTAGCTGATGTGTGTGTGTGTGGCCGGGGGGGGGGAGGGGAAAGGTTCAGGGGATGGGAGATAACGTCTGCTGTTTTATTGGTTGATGTGCATGAAGCCAGCAATCACCACACCATGCACCTCCTCATCCCGCGCGTCCTCCCTCCCATCAGGATTCAGGAACTCGTCCCAAGGTGTGTCTTGTCCTCTGTAACGCTGAATAGGCTCATTATCAGCTTATTTTGATGCGTCAAGTTTTTATCGTTGGGGGGGAATGTTAATACCATCATCTCTGGGAGTTTGTATATATATGCATTACCGTGGTGCTGATATAATATAGTAGGAAAATGGAAGAAAACGAAGACTGGATGACCGTTGACTTTACTTAAGACGTGTCTCGTATATATGCATTAAGTTGAACGTCCTGCTGGCCTGATCAAGCTTCGTGGAGGGCACAGGAGATGGGAGGGGCCGCGCGGGAGCCGGGCGAGCGTGTAGTCTGGCGGGTTAATAGCTTGTAATATCTCCTAATGTTCCCCTTGATGGCGCGGGTTGCCGGCCGGCCGGGGCTGTGTTGTGACCTGAGTGACGCGCTCAGCCGCAGATACGATTGTCCGGCTGTGGCGGCGGCGGGTTTACTGCCGCCGTGCAGCCCGCGGCCCCGCCGGCCAGCAGGCAAGGCCCGCCGCCACATTCCTCGGCACCACAAGAGTTTGGGGCAGCACTGCTCGGTCAGCCTCGTGGTTACTCTCTGATTGCACATGTATATAATTTGCATAGTGATTCCTTGCATGATGGGATAATTGCACGCACTCGTTGCAGATTCCATTAAGATTTATTCCTCTTGTTATCGAGTCTCCCTCCGCGGGTGTTCAGGGGTGAAGGGGTGCGTGTGTGTGAGGCTGAGGAGCTGTTATGGGTGTGTCGCTCTGCCCCGCTGACGCATCAATAAGTTTGAAGTTTTATGACGTAAAGCTTGTTTTCTCCATTCATGCTAAATAAGCTTTTCTGCTTTTTCTTGTGTAGTATTTTTCTTAGTCTTGAAGTGAAAGCATTGAAATGTGCTTTTATATAGGTTTTTGTACACACACACACACACACACACAGATATATATATATATATATATATATATATATATATATATATATATATATATATATATATATATATATATATATATATTCTTGTATGTATGTAATATTTTGAGTCTTTCAAGTGCCCAACACAAGCCCAGTGCTCCCCTTTTGTGGTGGACGAAGAGGTGCATAAAGAGCGGGAGATCGGCGTGATAGAGGCTCCTCCCCCGCCAAGCTGACCGCTGCCGTTGCCTGTGCCGGGTTATGGGGGATTAGGGGGCTTTAGGGAGCCCTGGAGTCGCCGAGGGAGGGAGAGGGGCACTGCAACAATAGCTGAAGCCTCACAAGCGACATCCCGCAGAGCAAGGGACGAGATGACCAGCCGTGATAGTGGTCCAGGCGTGGGGGGAAGCCGGGGGGGGAGCCGGCACCGCAGGGGGGTACTAACTGTATACCGTGGAAACACTTGCTGGGCGTGTTGCTTCGCTGCTACCTCGTGCTGCATGCGTCCCGGCCCGCCGTAACGACGCTGCTATCTCGGGATCAGGCGTCTGTCTGTATAGCCAATAACGAGGAAGGAAAGTTAGTGTTCTGTCAGAACGTTCGTTGGTGAGTGTTGTCAGGATGTCATTGGCATATACTCTGAGCTACCTCTCCTACGGGTTATAGTTTTGCACATTAAACTTGCTTCGAAATATAAATTATGTCTACGTATGTAGACACAGTCGTAGAAAAGCCTTGAATCTCTTAAAAGTTGTCAGCTAAGTTAATGCACAAATAGCTTCAGGTCTGTGTTGAGTAACAGCATATAATTTGTCAGTCTCCTTTATCTTCACAACCAGTGTGATCCTTCCCAACACTGTGCCGCTACTGAATCAAACAGAACAGAACATTTCATTCACGGCGGTGCACCTGCTTGGCAGAGGAATGCAATCAGAAGTTTAGGAAGGTAGCATTTAATAAACAACATGCAATATCACTTCCTTGGTAAGTGACATGTCAGAAACGTCAGGTGGGGCAGGCACTGGGAACGTGACAACCTCAAGCAAGTCAGCAAGAGGACAGGTCAGCGCTCAGCCCGCCAGGAGGCATGTGTCAGGGGCTTCGTGGGAATGCACCACGGATGTAACCAGACCTTCATCCTAACAGCTCGCCGGTGATCCTTTCTCAGCGGCCAGGCGTGCTTGCAGGTGCCCCGTGGCAGGTGAGGAGCAGCTCAGGTGGTGGCGGTCAGTGGTCACTCATTAGACCGCTGCGTGACGCCTTCCTCTTCCCTTCCCTGCCCATGGAGACTGGTTTCCAGTCACTCCACGTCAAGACCAATAGTATGTAAAGGCAGCCTCCTCCCAGTTACTCCACCTCGCTCCGCTATGTGCCGACCCTCGTGACCAGTAAAATATGCAGTAATTGTTAGGAGGGAGCAAAAACAACACACACACACACACACACACACACACACACACACACACACACACACACACACACACGGTGACCTGCTCCCGGCATTCGGAACGCCATCTCACATTCGGAGTTTTGGGTCCGCAGAATAATAAAAGAAAATCGTGAATTTTAAGATTAGAATGTGTGTGTGTGTGTGTGTGTGTGTGTGTGTGTGTGTGTGTGTGTGTGTGTGTGTGTGTGTGTGTGTGTGTGTGTTTCTGCCTCAATGATGTATGTCGTCTTTGTCTTTTCTTTCCCGTTGGGTTCAGGCAATCACTGAGATTAGATAATGTGTAATCATTAACTTCACGTATGTAAGGGCAGGCACTTTTACAAATCAAAACAAGAATCCCTCAGCCTCCCGTGTGGCGGCGGTGTAGCCGTTGTAGCCTTGGTGAGGGGGCGCCGCAGCGCCTTCCTGCCGTGAGCGGGGCGGCGGTGTTCAGGGTGGCGGGGCAGCCTCCCCACGGCCGGTCAGCTGTCGTTGTGGCCAACAACTTAAGGCTTAAGTATGATTAGACGCCTGCGGGCATAGGCACAACCCGCGTCCGAAGATAATAACCCTTATTTAAGGGTCACCCAAGGGTTGTTTCCCCGAGGCGGAAAGCGTCTGGCAGGCACCACCTGGGCCTGTCCAGCCAGGTAATTAGCTCCTTGCAGGCACATGCTGTTCGGGCGCTCTCTGCCCTCAGCCATTATCTTCAAAGCTCTGGGTCGCCGCAAATTGAGGGTCTCGAGGGATGACAGAGTGAAGCCACAAAGACGTAAAGGGCTAGTTAATTGCCAAGATAAAATCCTCGAGTTCTCATTCCCTTAAATCGACGCAAAACAGTATGTCTGCTGCGAGGGATGGCGGCCTGGGAGATCGCTGACTCAGCACCGTCGTTAATTGTTCCATTTTTTCCTCCATATTAATCATCAGCTCCAGTTTTTGTGGGTGTCAGTAATAGGACATGAGCCGGACGATAAGGTCACCTTGTGCTGTGAACTATGAGATTAACCTCTTTCCCACACGGTAATTGAAATGAGACGTGGTCTGTCTGAAGATTTCAATTATCAATGAAATTCATTCACTTTTTTTCCAGTTTAGAAATTTTGCTTCCGTTCCTGCCCTTATTTCATTTTTTACTTTTGGGAATATCTGTCCATTTAAATATCGTGTTAAATAACGAGTACGATTTTCTGTATACCATTTATTATCCTCGTATGCAAGAAATTGTGAATATCCTAGTCTCACCGCTTTTATCCCTCTGAACTTTCTCATCTCAGCCTCCTCTTTAGCCATTATTTTCTTCCTCTTGTGCTTCCCTTCGCCTCCTTTTGAGTTCGGACAATGGAAACAACAACGCCCTCATGTTTCCGGTCCGAGTCCGTCCCAGCCTCACCACCCGAAGTCACTCTCTGCTTTATGACCTCCATCTTACAGTTTTATTTATCAATATAGTAAATTATTTTAGAGGCTGTTAACTTCAATCAACCACCGAGTGTGTGTGTGTGTGTGTGTGTGTGTGTGTGTGTGTGTGTGTGTGTGGGTGGGTGGATGGGTGGGGGAGGTGGGGTGCGTTTTTTTTTTTTTTTGTCAGAGAACAAAGGTCTTCCCCCTTCCCATCTGCTGACTGGCTGTTATCCCGTCCCGTCCCGTCTCGCTCCTCGGCGGAGTGACGCACCTTCTTAACTATCTCCTTGTCTCGTTGTCTCACTCCCTCACTGGCTGGCTTCCAGGTAAAGACGATTTTTACCTTCTCCCGCTGCCCATACGCGCATTGCTTGTAGATGATGAAGAAAAATGTTTCGTAATTCACTGCACATATGTATCACTTAAATTTGAATTTAAAGGAGCAAAATCAGAACTTCTGTTATAGCATGAATGTGGTTAGTTGGATTTCTCTTTGAAACATTTTCATATATTTACAAAATATCCTAGCTACTCTTTCCTACTGTTCAGAATTATTTGGTTTATGACATTCATCCTTTTCTCCCCCACCCACACACATTATGCTATCCTGTCCATCAGCTGCACTACCTTTCTCTCCGTCAAAGACGTTATTTCGTCGTCGGGGGCGCCGACGTGAATGAGTGTGACTCGTTCGTTGGGTCCTCGTCCACAGCCAGGCAGACGAAGACACACACAGACCAACCGTCTCTTGGGCTCTGTGTGATGCTTCCTCCGCGTCCTTTTTATTTGTTTCAGCAAAGTCATAATAACTGGTCTTACTTTCAGAATACAGCGTTATAGACTGAAATCGACTTTTTTTCTCGAACATGCTTATTAGCAGACTTAGTAATTTTTTCTCCTTTATTGTCTTAGAGTTTTCATAGATTCAGTTAAAGTAAGCAGAATCATACCTGCTCAGTAAGACTGTTCATGGTATCGTAAGGAGTACGAGGAGATGGTGTTACATACTGTACGTTGATGGGCTTCCCTCTAGGCCAGGCAGGTTGTGAGTGTTTAGCTCCACTTCGCCGTCAGTCCGCCATCTCACTGGCAACTCATCTTAGTGCAATTCTCCGCCGGAAGTCCCGAAATCTTTGCGGGAGATAAAAACTCGACTTTTTTCACGCTGGAGGAATAAATGTCTCACGTGTCCAATGCTCGCGCCCAAAAAAACATATCCTGCATTCCTCTTTCTCTCCGTCTGTCCGCACGCGGCGTCCTCCGTTATTAGAGTGCGATAAGGGTGCTCATTGGTGTAGGGGCGAGGGCGCGAAGTCTGCCGCGCGAGGTGTGTTTTGGCGGGGCAGACAGTGGGTGTTGTAGAGGATGGAGGGTTTGGGGTGGGATCGAACCGCTGGATAAAGACGTCATAATGGTGGCCTGGAAACCATCATCCCCGGCCACACCTGACCACTCACTGCTCCCACACACATTAACAACCCAGGTGTACGTGTGCTGCCCCTTCATCACACCTCTCATTGGGTATACATGACCTATTTTCTCACTCTTTGTATACCACACATTACCTAGCAGTGAGTAGGTACGCGACGTAAGGCGAGGAGTTGTGACCTCGTCGCGGTGTGTTGTGTGTGAGTGGTCTCAACCCTCCCCAAAGATCGGTCATTGAGCTCTGAGTTCCTTCCGTAGGGGAACGGCTGGCTGTCTCGAGAAAGACCTGCAGCACACCAAGAGGTGAATTACACACACACACACACACACACACACACACACACACACACACACACACACACACACACACACACACACACACACACACACACACACACACACACACACACACACACACACACACACACACACACTTGTTCCACCGCCTTGCACATTGCACAAAAATCTTGGCATTACACAGCATCCTCCGCAACACATCTCTCAACCTCTTTTAATCCTCGCAACACACACACACACACACACACACACACACACACACACACACACACACACACACACACACACACACACACACACACACACACACCAAAACACGGCCACGCATTACACAACGCCGCAACACCTACTTAAAAAAGGACCCACATAGAGAGAAACTGTGAAGGCTATTTTTGTAATTTAGTGTTGCGTTGCGTCATTGGCGAGGCACATCGGCAGGAGATTTATGACCTAAGAGAGAGAGAGAGAGAGAGAGAGAGAGAGAGAGAGAGAGTAACGTAACCAGAATGGACAGCTAGGCGATGAAGAGTACCTGCGCGTCACACATCACACTTCGCCCTCCGTTCCACGCATCCGTAAACGCCACGAGACCCAGTCCGGAAAATTAAAAATCTCTGCTCTGTATCGTTCTGCTGCTGCGCGATGACTGGTGGGTGCCGAGGATCTGCGTGTGTGTGTGTGTGTGTGTGTGTGTGAGTGTGGATGTGGATGTGGGTGTGGGTGTTATGTTTCCAGTTTAAAAATAAAAGGAGAATTAAAAGCAGAGTCATGAAGTTGTTAGGTTTTATTCTACAGGGAAAAACTAAAAGAAAAACAGTCCTGGGGTCCGGGTCGTCGTCAGGCGAGGGTCGGCTTTGTCGTGGTCGTGTTGTTCCTTCTCCCGTCTCATCCCGCGGCGACATAGCCTTTGCAGGAGGTCAAGTTGGGTTTTGAAATTTGGAATTCTTTTGCCTTTTATGATCCATGTCTGTAAGGTCGGATTTTTCGGTGTGTTTGGCCCCCAGTCGAGTGTCCCCACAGTCTAGCACAACACCACTGTCTGCTGAGGCCATTCTCGGTGCCTCCTCACTGGCCGCAGCGGGTCAGCCTCAGCGGGGAGGCCCGGGGTTGCCAGGGTGACTTTCCCCCGCCGCGTCTCGTTCGTCATCATCCCTTTTGAAGAGTTCCGCCGCGTTTCGTTGAATCCTTGTGCGCGCGGCTTTCTTTAGGGCGGCAAAGAAAGCCAAGTGAGGTCGCTGGCGCGGAAAATGAGTTGCACAGCCAGTGTTTCGTGGCCGCCCCACAGCGGCACTCGGCGCGATGAAGGGCGGCCAATGCGCCGTTCATCAGGCATGCGGGGCGCGCGGCGGTGATCACTTACGTGTCAAAAGTGATTGCATTATATTAGTGAGGACCTCTTAATCCGTGCTAATTGTTACCTCTTCTATGTCGACTTGCCCTTTGTTGTAAAACCTTGAATCCAGTCATCTCGCCCGAGCAGTTCCATGCGAGACGCATCCACTATCTACCATGTGTAGGACGGCTGGACTCTTGTAGTCTCCTTATGTCATTGTGTATCCTTTTGTAGCGAAGACCGCCTATTCCGTGGCACGGCGAGGCGTTACAGTACATCTTGAGGAAAAAAAGGGAGACAGCAGTATTTATTATACTCAAAATCTATCATGTGCGACTTGTAACTCAAACTACTTTTTCCTGGCTCACGTCAGAAAGTACTTAGGCGTTAATTTATTGGTCTTCTTTTGTGTACTTCATATAACCAAATCTCGAAAGTGCAGGTCTCACAGATACCTTACATGAGTCGAACGACTTCTGGCAAATTTTAACTTGTTCAAGTTGTTGTCAGCTCTTGTTCTCATCGGATACTGCACATGATGAGCAACAATTTCGAAACTTTAAAAAATGAGCTAATAATCTGCAGTGATGGAAGCCCTGGTTTAAGTTGAACCATCTTGCTGTTTTTTCTTTTTATTGGGGGGGGGGGAGTTGAGAAGGGGACCCTTCCCCTATCCACAAGTCCCATTACCAACCCTTCCCCTCTCCACCCATTACCAACGCTTCCCCTCTCCACCAGTCCCATTAGCAACCCTTCCCCTATCCACCAGTCCCATTACCAACCCATCCCCTATCCACCAGTCCCATTACCAACCCTTCCCCTTACCACCGGTCCCATTACCAATCCTTCCCCTATCCACCAGTCCTATTACCAATCCTTCCCCTATCCACCAGTCCCATTACGAACACTTCTCCTCTCCACCAGTCCCATTACCAATCATTCCCCTATCCACCAGTCCCATTACCAACCCTTCCCCTTACCACCGGTCCCATTACCAATCCTTCCCCTATCCACCAGTCCCATTACCAACCCTTCCCCTTACCACCGGTCCCATTACAAACCCTTCCCCTCTCCACCAGTCCCATTACCAATCCTTCTCCTATCCACCAGTCCCATTACGAACACTTCTCCTCTCCACTAGTCCCATTACCAATCATTCCCCTATCCACCAGTCCCATTACCAACCCTTCCCCTATCCACCAGTCCCATTACCAATTCTTCCCCTACCCACCAGTCCCATTACCAATTCTACCCCTATCCACCAGTCCCATTTCCAACCCTTCCTCTCTCCACCACTCCCATTAAAAACCTTTCCCCTCGCCACCAGTCCCATTACCAACCCTTTCCCTATCCACCAGTCCCATTACCAACCCTTCCCCTCTCCACTAGTCCCATTACCAACCTTTCCCCTATCCACCAGTCCCATTACCAACCCTTCCCCTATCCACCAGTCCCATTAACAACCGTTCCCCTTTCCACCAGTCCCATTACCAACCCATTCCCTATCCACCAGTCCCATTAACAACCCTTCCCCTTTCCACCAGTCCCATTACCAACCCATCCCCTATCCACCAGTCCCATTACCAACCTTTCCCCTTTCCACCAGTCCCATTACCAAAACATCCCCTATCCACCAGTCCCATTAACAACCCTTCCCCTTTCCACCAGTCCCATTACCAACCCATCCCCTATCCACCAGTCCCATTACCAACCCTTCCCCTTACCACCGGTCCCATTACCAATCCTTCCCCTATCCACCAGTCCCATTACCAATCCTTCCCCTATCCACCAGTCCCATTACCAACACTTCTCCTCTCCACTAGTCCCATTACCAATCATTCCCCTATCCACCAGTCCCATTACCAACCCTTCCTCTATCCACCAGTCCCATTACCAATCCTTCACCTCTCCTCCAGTCCCATTACAAACCCTTCCCCTCTCCACCAGTCCCATTACCAATTCTTCCCCTACCCACCAGTCCCATTACCAATCCTTCACCTGTCCTCCAGTCCCATTACAAACCCTTCCCCTCTCCACCAGTTCCATTACCCACCCTTCCCCTACCCACCAGTCCCATTACCAATTCTACCGCTATCCACCAGTCCCATTTCCAACCCTTCCCCTCTCCACCACTCCCATTAAAAACCTTTCCCCTCGCCACCAGTCCCATTACCAACCCTTTCCCTATCCACCAGTCCCATTACCAACCCTTCCCCTCTCCACTAGTCCCAATCCCAACCTTTCCCCTATCCACCAGTCCCATTACCAACCCTTCCCCTATCCACCAGTCCCATTAACAACCCTTCCCCTTTCCACCAGTCCCATTACCAACCCTTCCCCTATCCACCAGTCCCATTACCAATCCTTCTCCTATCCACCAGTCCCATTACGAACACTTCTCCTCTCCACTAGTCCCATTACCAATCATTCCCCTCTCCTCCAGTCCCATTACAAACCCTTCCCCTCGCCACCAGTCCCATTACCAACCCTTTCCCTATCCACCAGTCCCATTACCAACCCTTCCCCTCTCCACTAGTCCCATTACCAACCTTTCCCCTATTCACCAGTCCCATTACCAACCCTTCCCCTATCCACCAGTCCCATTAACAACCCTTCCCCTTTCCACCAGTCCCACTACAAACCCTTACCCTATCCACCAGTCCCATTAGCAATACTTCCTCTATTCACCTGTCCCATTACCAATCCTTCTCCTATCCACCAGTCCCATTATCAACCCTTCCCCTCTCCACCAATCCCATTACCAACTCTTCCCCTATCCATCAGTCCCATTACCAACCATTCCCCTCTCCACCAGTCCCATTACCAAACCTTCCCCTATCCACTAGTCCCATAACTAATCCTTCACCTATCCACCAGTCCCATCACCAACCCTTCCACTCTCCACCAGTCCCATTACCAGCCCTCCCCCTCTCCTCCAGTCCCATTACCAATCCTTCCCCTATCCACCAGTCCCATTACCAACCCTTCACCTCTCCACCAGTCCCATTACGAATCCTTCCCTTATCCACCAGTCCCATTATTAATCCTTTCCCTATCCACCAGTCCTATTACCAATCCGTCCCCTATCCACCAGTCCCATTACCAACCCTTCCCCTATCCTCTAGTCCCATTACCAATCCTTCCCCTCTCCACCAGTCCTATTACCAACCCTTTCCCTCTCCACCAGTCCCATTATCAATCCTTCCCCTATCCACCAGTCCCATTACCAACCCTTCCCCTCTCCACCAGTCCTATTACTAACCCTTCCCCTATCCACCACTCCCATTACCAACCCTTCCCCTATCCACTAGTCCCATTACCAACCCTTCCCCTCTCCACCATTCCTATTACCAACCCTTCCCCTATCTACCAGTCCCATGACCAATCCTTCCCCTTTCCACCAGTCCCATTATCAACCTTTCCCCTATCCACCAGTCCCATTATCAACCCTTTCCCTCCCCACCTGTCCCATTACCAACCCTTCCCCTATCCACCAGTCCCATTATTAATCCTTCTCTATCCACCAGTCCCATTACCAATCCTTCCCCTCTCCACCAGTCCCATTACCAACCCTTTGCCTCTCCACCAGTCCCATTACCAATCCTTCCCCTATCCACCAGTCCCATTACCAATCCTTCCCCTATCCAACAATCCCATTACCAACCTTTCCCCTATCCACCAGTCCCATTACCAACCTGTCCCCTATCCACCAGTCCCATTTCCAACTTTTCCCCTATCCACCAGTCCCATTACTAACCATTCCCCTATCCACCAGTCCCATTACGAAACCTTCCCCTCTCCACCAGTCCCATTACCAACCCTTCCCCTATCCACCAGTCCCATTACCAACCCTTCCCCTATCCACCAGTCCCATTACCAACCCTTCCCCTGTCCAACTGTCCCATTAGAAACCCGTCCCTATCCACCAGTCCCATTACCAACCCTTCCTTTCTCCACCAGTCCCATTACCAATCCTTCCCTTATCCACCTGTCCCATTACCAACCCTTCCCCTCTCCACCAGTCCCATTACCAACCCTTCCCCTATCCACCAGTCCCATTACCAACCCTTCCCCTCCCCTCCAGTCCCTTTACCAATCATTCCCCTATCCACCAGTCCCATTACTAATCATTCCCCTTTCCACCAGTCCCATTACGAATCCTTCCCTTATCCACCAGTCCCATTACCAACCCTTCCTCTCTGCCCCAGTCCCATTACATTACTTTGTTGTCTGATTAAGAGTGTCGACGTATAAGGTACACTGAATTGCAACAAACAGCTCGCTGCCTGCTTTGCTGTAATAAGAAAACAAGAGAGTAGAACTGTACTATGACTGGACGTCGAACGAGAGCTTCAACAAAACATGATATACAGAGCAGTTTTTGTAGTGCGTCAGTATTCCCGAGTGTCATAATTTTGTTGAACTCAGTCAACATCCTCGCTGCATCGGCGTGAAATATTAGATTACTCGTTGACGCAACTCATGAACAAAATTAGCAAAGCCTCACTCCTCTCGTGATCGCACCTCGCTGCCCCTCACCCTCATCAATCTTTCACTGAGCACCAATTGGCGTGATCTCTATATATCTCTCGCCTCGCATTGCCAGCACCTCTGACACACACCCTCCACTCATCGCCAGACACCCCTTCACTCTTCACCATCAGTTCCCCGCCCCGCCCTTTTCACCACCAGTCACATCCAATACCCTCACCATCCATTCGTCACCACCATGCCCCTTCACTTTTTCCCCTCATCATATCCACGTAGCTATTTACCTTTTGTTGTTCAATATTCAGTTTAACCACCACCATGTTCTTACCGCCTTCCCCCCAAACTGTGGTAAATCAAGTCCTGCCCGCCATGGCGTTCCCCCTCTTAACTCTCCTCGGCGGGGCAGTTTGCACCTCCCTTGGCGAGGAGCCCCAAGAACGTAACTCATCACCTGACTTTTACTTTGCCGTCGCCCGAGACACTGATGAGGCCCAGACACCCAGTAACTCACGGCCTCCCCGCCTGCCCGGAGAACCTGCTGATGTAGGTGAGCGACCCGCGCGGCGCCTCGCAGCATGCAGGGAAGGCGCATTGTGTTGTCTTGCTGCTAGTCCGGCCATACATACATCGACACACACACACACACACACACACACACACACACACACACACACACACACACATATTCATATTCCTACTGCTCCCCACCCATCCCACCAAACACATACATATTCCTCCCCCCTTCTACCCCCCCCCCCAACACACACACACATCTAATAACCATGTACTGAACTCATGCGCTAAAAACCTGTTGAGAATATCATCCATTAACATAAGCAATGCAGTTCCAATTTATAAAGGTATGAAATTCTGTTAGATGCTGCCCACACATAGATCCAGGCGACAAGGGGGAATCAGGAGCATACATTTGCCAGTTATCGGTGTCATTACAACCTCCATCAGGTCCTTCGTGCCACATAAATTCGAGTCTTACTGAGATGGCGAGCATGGAAGTCAATACGAAATAGCTTTTAAAAACAATCCAAGCTTCGTCTCTCTTTCGTAAATATTTCAGAAGCGTTGCCAAAGAGGGTATACAGAGGCCGCCCGACGCCACACATTCAAATGACTCGGTTTACCTTTGAAAATATAATGAGTAGAGCGAAGAGCCGCCGTTACGTCCGCCTCCTTAGCCTTGTTAATGTCACTGAGGGACTGTGTCTTACTCCTCCCACGGGATGGAGTGAATATTGGATGGTGTTCCTTCATCATGGGCGACAGGTTTTTCCTTGGTGTGTGTGTGTGTGTGTGTGTGTGTGTGTGTGTGTGCGTGTGTGTGTGTTTTGTATGCATATTTTTTTGCTAGATGCGTTTTCTTTGACAACAAGCGTGCAGTCATGCTGATTTTGATTTTTTTTTCTTATTTTGCAAGCGCATATCCCAGTGTGTCTGCTTAGTAAAGTTTTGAGTCGCAGTGAAGGAGGAGAAAGAGGAGGAGGAGGAGGAAGAGGAGGAGAAGGAGAAGGAGAAGGAGAAGGAGGAGGAGGAGGAGGAGGACTTGGCCGCGACCAGACAATCAGTGTGAATCATTGCCGTTGACAATGTGGCCAAATATTTTCGTATACTTGATAGCGAAAACAATATCATAGTAAAAGGAAAAAAAACAAAAAAACACGAGATACACGAGACAGCCCAGTGAGAGTGTCTGCCTCTACGCCGGGAGGTGAGACTAATGAGGGTGTACACGTTGGCCGGGCAGGTAACACACCTTGACGAGCGTATCATATGTATATGTGTTTGTATATACAGTGACCTACTTCTCTCTCTCTCTCTCTCTCTCTCTCTCTCTCTCTCTCTAACACACTCACAAACAAACAAACAAACACACAGCACCGTATGTACATAAAGCTCGATAGAATTAAGGTCAGGTTAAGTCTCGCACCTCTAAGCAACGCAAACGGATGAACAAAGTTTACACAAAGAGGCACCATTTGGACACAGCGGCGGGGAAAGCTAATAATTCTGGCACGAACCATTTATTTTTGGGAAAGTTTCATCGGGGGCAGCGGCGTGATAGTCGAGGCTCATTGTTGGCCCCAATAACTTTCCCTCGGCAATGGAGATAAATATTCATAAAACAGTCCCGCAAATGGGGCTTGAAATTCCTTCGTTACTCTGTTTTCCGCTCCCGCCCGGAATTTATTGTCGTTCCCTTCACCAGCCGACGCTCCTGGGTGAAAATAACCGCGCCGCTGAATGCTTCCCCGCCGATAAGATACGCTTACGGCCGTGTAGGGGAGATAATGGCGGGTGCCCAGAAGTGCCAGGTGCTGATAACTGGCTTGTGGGGACCAGGCGGCGGGATGTCTACTAGCCTTGTCCCTGTCGCCGCATGAAAACCGCTGACGAGGGTAATGGTGAGGCGAGGTCGTGTGAGGCTGGACGTGGTGAGGTGGTGGGGTTGTATGGTGGTGAAGCGGGATATGGTGACGTGGTGGTTAGGAGGTATTAGGGTGGTGGGGGGATGAAGTGTGGTGTGATGTGGGGTGAAGTATTGGTGTGGTGAGGTGGTTGTGTGGTGAGATGGTGGTAGTGATGAGGTGGTGGGGTTATGTGATGGTGAAACGGGGTGGTAGTGAAGTTGTGGGTAGGTGATGAAGCATTTGGGTGGTGAGGTAGTGGGGTGAAGTATTAGGGTGCTGAGGTGGTGGTGGGGGTGGCGGAGAGGTGAGGGATGTTGAAGTGGTATGGTGATGAGATGGGAATGTGGTGCGGTACTGGAGTGGTGAGGCTTGCAGGGCGTGGTCAGGTGGTAAGTGTTGTGACCGGATCGAAGAAGAGAAAAAAATGTTAGAATACCGTTGCGGAGGGCTTGTGTATGCCGGTCCAAGGCGAGGGTTGTAGGGGGTCAAGTGAGTGGGCGCGGCGGCTCGTAGGCTACCTGTTTATGTCGGCTCAGGGAGGGCAACGGTGCGCCTCCCCTGAGTGAACGCCTCGAAGCACGTGCACGAAGAAAACGGTAAAGGATGGTCGTCGCAACTCTTTATATCGCATTAACAAAGTCCCCTCGCTTAGACAACCTGAAAATCAACATAGGCAATGAAACAAGAAACACAGCTAGTTTAATAAGAAGACAACGTGTAGTAATGGGTAGAGTAAAAACTAGTCGTACACAAAGAACATTTTATTTGTCGTTTGTAAGAAGTCAGATAATTAACAACAAAATATACCTAGTAATTAAAATTGTAAACCCTTCGTATTTATAATGAAAAAAAAAAATACCGTCGGTCTGTTGATAAGACAATGCATCAGTGGCCAAAGTTAGCGAAGACTGCAAACCTGTAGCCACTCTTGTATGACCGGCGGCGCAACGACTCCATATTTCTGCAGGGTGAAGGCGAGGCGGCGGCTGGCAGCACGGTCTTGTAGGCGCCTCAGTATCACGGGACGTCGTGGTCATTAGCGGTTACTCAGGGTGTCTGCAGGGTTTATGCTCGCCATTAAAGGCTAATTGACTCTCATTACTGCCACCGGAGGGTAGTTTGCGTCTCGGGGTATCAGCGGCATCAGATGGATGTCGGTTGGCCGCACTAAATACTCCAAGGAGCTCCGGGCTGTTGAGAGGCATGCAGGCGATCGGCCGGAGATGGAGACGAGCCGGGCGATGCAGCCTGAGCGAGGGGCGGGGGAGTGAGGGTGAGGGCGAAGAGTCACTTTTGAACTGTTTTTGAGTGTTGAAGCGATCGGCGGGAGGGAAACAAACCCAGCGATGCAGCCTGAGCGAGGGACGAGGGCGAGGGTGAGGGCGAGGAGTCATTTATGTGTTGTTGCTGTCCCTGCATTCCTAATTAGGGAGTTAATGGACTATGCCATGTTCATGTTATCGTACGCCTGAGAGTAACACTGGACAGAAGCCTTGCAGATTAATATAGTAGAATTTTTATGTATTTTTCAGTGTAGTGTCTGTTTGTGTGTACCTCCCTTTATTATCTGTATGATCAACAATATTCAGACGTTGTATGATAGTATGTTTCATAATCTCGCCGGCGACACATTGACGTGGATGCCCCACCAAACAACTTTACCATAAAAGACGAATCGTAAACGTCCTACAAAATCTTAAACTTATTGCCGGTCTGTCTATGAATGGGGCAGAAAGATCCTACAACTCTGAATGTCTTCTTTTCATTTTTACTTACTTGAAATATCACCACAGCCTTCCACGTGCATACTTATCTTCCTTTCCTCGTTGGTCACACGCCAGAGTTGTCCCGTGTGTTTACCCAATGTAAGTTTTCCATTAATTTAATTTGTTGCACATCTGGTGCCTATTCTTTCTAACTTCTTCACGCAACAGATAATAAATATGTTTTCTCCTTCATAGTTATTAGTTTTGGAACAAAGTGTCTCGATGTTCTTTTTTTTTATCGTGTGACGCAAACACTTGCTGGCGGGATGATGCACGGCAACTGAATCAAACTTTTTGTCCCAGGTCTCCTGCCTTCTTGATAGTGGTGTGGAGCAGAAGCTGAAATTGTTTATCACTCTTGTGTATTCATCCTTTGGCTGGTTTCCAGTAGTAAAGAAAAGAAAGACTGTAGGTTTCATGTGAGATGGTTTGTTCAACAGCAATGATTGTGATAATCGACGTGTCGCGGATGGTACCAAAATTTAGTCCCTTAAATGAAAAGCTAAAAATCTTTTTAGTGGAAGTAACATTTTTTTTGATATATGGAATGTTGAATTGTCTGTTGTTATGTGAGGAAAAGCACTCCTAGTATGTAGACTTATAGCGTCTTCATTGTATGAGTGAATAGTAACATTAATTTGGAGTAGTACCTGCGTGCCACTCATGACTCGCACACAAGTCACCACGTTTATGACTCATTGACATTAAAGGCACACCGTCTGCCACCTCACCACCTGCTGCGCCCGGAGTCTTAGTGAACAGGGAAGTTGAGGCGTCCCTGCTGTCCCGCCTCCTGGGCAGTGTTACATCTTGACGCCAGCAGGGATGGAGGAACGTAGCTCTCAGTGTCGATATACACGCTCAGCATTTTGTCGCGTTTGCATGTGATGAGCTTGAAAAAGTCAGAAAAGACTTAGCTAATGAGGATTTATGGCCGGCGCTCACGAGCTGGAGGGGAGGAAGAGTGTTGGGGACGAGAACCAGACGTAAGAAATAAAGAAAAATGTTAATATCTAGAGGAAAATCAGATAGATCATACATGAATAAGGAAGGCTGTACACTCAAGATTGTTTGTTTATATATATATATATATATATATATATATATATATATATATATATATATATATATATATATATATATATATATATATATATATATATATATATATATATATATATATATATATATATATATATATATATGGAGAGAGAGATATATATATATGGAGAGAGAGAGAGAGAGAGAGAGAGAGAGAGAGAGAGAGAGAGAGAGAGAGAGAGAGAGAGAGAGAGAGAGAGAGAGAGAGAGAGAGAGAGAGAGAGAGAGAGAGAGAGAGAGAGAGAGTCTTATAGTACTTGTTTTTTGTTTCGTAAGTTAATTATGTTAATATGACTTGATAAAAGTATATAATTAATCTATTAATATTGTTATTTTTAAGGAGTGAATAAGAATGAGCTCCTGTGAACTACACATGTCACATCCAGTGTGTCCCGGCAGGGGGCTGACGGGCATAATTTGTAGCGATATTTCAAATATATAGCACACTGTGATCTCGTTTTCAATGTCACAACGCTTATATATTTAAATCAGTGTAATGAAACAGGAAAAAATCTCTGCGTTGATATATTTTGCTTTTTAAACCGTAGCTTTACATTTCCCAACCCCCTTTATAGATGACACACTTCGGTAGCCCTGATAAGTGCACATCCTCGGGCCAGTCCCTGCAGAGCCCCGGGCAGCCCCAGGAGCCCCGCCACCCGGATAAATCATGCCCTTGTTCGGTGCCCCGCCTGCTCGGTAGCCCCACCTAATAATGACCAGCTCGGGGGCGCCTTATAGCCCCTCCCAACACCGGTCTCTCTGTAATTAGTGGGAGAGAGAGATAAATATCACGTGTTTTTCCTCTAATTCAAGTCCCATAAAATTGGATGAAGATATAGCCGAGATTAGAGAAAGATTAGGGAGTAGCGAGGCGGGGAACCGAAGGGAGGCTGCGGGTGAAGGGTTAATGTTGCGAGGCCTCGGCCGCGGCGCAGCGCAGACCCTCACGCCCGGCAACACACACACACACACACACACACACACACACACACACACACACACACACACACACACACACACCGTTCCGGTGGCTCAATCGGTAGATCGCTGCGCTGCGAGGCTTAACGGCCAAACAGGCGGCGGTTCGAGCCCCGTCCAGGACTGATTCTTTCTGTTGACTAGGAGTGGTTACTGTTCACCCTTGAGCAAGGGGGATGGGATGTGTGGTGTGAGGTCCTGGCAGTACCCAGAGATCGACGAGAATGAGCACTTGCTCTCGTCGGGAGGGTACCTGCAGGCAAGAGCGAGTCCAACTCGTGATCAGGCCGTGGTGATTTACACACACACACACACACACACACACACACACACACACACACACACACACACACACACACACACACACACACATACAACCTTGCATGTAAGATCCTCTCTGATGTGTTATGTCAGGTTGTATTTTTTCCTACGTGTGTGTGTGTGTGTGTGTGTGTGTGTTACAGAGAGAGAGAGAGAGAGAGAGAGAGAGAGAGAGAGTATAAAAGTGAATTTGGTCGTCTTATTCTGTTTTCCTTCTTATCACCGCTAATATACCTCCTCCTCCTTATACTCTCCTCTCCTCTTCACTCTCTTTTCTCCTCTCTCCTCGCCGTTTCTCTTCCCTCCTCCTGCTCCTCCTCCTTCGCCTCCACAGGGTCGCACTGTCCCTCGCCACCAGGCTGCGTCCCTCCTCCCCTTCACGCCTCGAACACTCCACATTGTGCCCACTTTAAGGCTCGGCGCTGAAGGCTTTAGGAGCACTGACCTGATAATTATTCGATGTGAATCTGCAGCGAAAGTTAGTGCAAGTAGAGAATTCTCGAAGGCGTGCGAGGGAAAACTCAAATAAAACGCTCTCTTGAATATTTCGGGCATAAAGTGTCGTCGCCCACACGGCTCTCCTCTCCGCAGCCCCCAGTAAGTTTTCCTTAGATGACAGATACCCAGAAACCTGCGTGGCACAGCCTGAATGCCAGCAAGACGATGCCAGTGCCAGCGTGACGATGATCCCCCGACACTATGGCACTCTCCTTCTCCCGCCTCCCCTTCCCCCCTCCTCCCTCCCCTCTACCTGGCGCCCCCGACCAGTCCGTCGCAGGTAATTAGGGTGATAGTGAGAGAGTTATGAGGTGCGTCGGTCTAGCACGTCTGACGCCCACCTGTGGTCTGACTGCCTAACCTGGAGGGGCACGTTTTCGGGGCACTCGCCAGGTGAGACTCGCTGCCCATCACGCGGCGCCCAGGTGAAGGTGACCCTGGTTGAGTTTTATCGTTACTGCTAATATTGCCATTATTATTATTATTATTATTATTATTATTATTATTATTATTATTATTATTATTATTATTATTATTATTATTATTATTATTATTATTATTATTATTATTATTATTATTATTATTATTATTATTATTATTATTATTATTATTATTATTATTACTATCAATATTGCGTCTGCTGTTGCTGCTGCTGCTAAAGTCATGAGTATAAATCTTTTGTGGATGGCTGCATCTTACAGCGCTACATTATCTTGTCCAGATCTTTCCTCTTGTGTTCATGTTTCTGAATCATTGATCTTCATGTTATGTATTTTTTATCTTTTTTATTGCCGACAACAGTAAAGGTGCACGAGTTAGACATGCTGAATAAAAAAATAATGACAGTTTGCTGTTCTTGCACTTTCGCAGAACAACTACGAGTACAAACAAACACTAAACAAGCAAACCCTAGCAAAACAGAACCAAACACCCCGTCTTCCACATCACTACTGCCGCCACGACCACCGCCACCAAGACGTCCTCCGTCACCTCTCCTGGCTTCATCTCACCTGTCGCACCCCTTCCCATCCTGTCTTGCCCCGTCCGGCCCCACTTGTTTCTCTTCCCCACTTAACCTCAGCTCCTTCACATCCTGCCCTGCCTTACCCTGCTCCGTCTACCTTCACCCATCTCAACCCAGTCTTGTCATCCTCTTTTTCTACCCCGTCCTGCCTATACCAGTCCTACTTTACCCCGCTCCACCCCGTACTGCATCCTTCCATCCCATCTCGTCATGGTCTGTACTGCCCTTCACCGTCCCATCCAGTCCTGCCACGCCCTGCCCCACACTTCTTCATCCCGACCTGCCTCACCTTCTTCACCACGCCCATCCTGCTTCAGTCTGCCACACCCAGCCCCATCCAGTCCATCCACAACCTGTCATCCCGTCCTGCCCTGCCTCACCTCGCCCAGGACTGCCTTACAGCTTTTTGGTTTACTCCACCTCTTCACATTTTCCATTTATCCTCCCTCGTATTAATTAACGCTTTCTCAACTTGCTCACTCCTATTCGTTTCTCTGACCTCTTTTATGTACTTACAGAATCAGTTCCTTCCCCCTCTTCATTATATTAAGAAGAATACAGACAGGCTTGGCAGACGGAGGGTGCTGTGACTGGCGGGGAATGGATGGAAGCAGGGTGGCGGGTCATTTAGGTACGGGTGACGTAGGTACACAGCCGTCGTCACATCCCAGTTTAATGTCCCTTACTTCCATTTTCTCGAGTATCGCCAAGATAGTGAATCCGACCCCGGAACGTGAAGTACTTCGATAACAGTTTAAAATATACGCTCTTCACTGTTAACTGCAGTCTCTTTCCTCACTAGTTTTACTGATTATATCTTTTTTCGTTTGTAAGATAACCGATATTTTTTGGTGCAGGAATAGCATACTTCAAGCTGTGTCACGACAGCCATGTGTAGAGACAACAGCTGAACAGATGCGAGGGTTGTATATGACTTGAAAACGAACTCGTCTCCTCAAAAAACTGAGGTGTAAAGGTGTTCTCGTCGACCATTAACCTCTTTATGTGTTCATTATAAAACTGTAAACATAACTCATACCGCAGTGCAGAAAACTCCTCCCGAGCCCGACATTCATGGTCTCCATCAGTTCGAATAGTGAACTTGGGCCAAATGACCCCACCCCTTGTTGAGTCATCACGGGGAGATGAGCGGCTAACAGGTGAGCCGGAGACAGGTGAGTAGCGACGAGGAGAACGTCAAGGAAACAGTTGAGCCAAAATGGCACACAGGAAGAAGAGAAAGATGAGAGAAGAAAGATCATAGTGGACGTGGAAATGTTGAAGGAAAAAAATATTGAGGAACATAAACACTCGCGAGCGCACACAAAAGAAAAGAGTAAAGCATTGTTTGTCATTCCTTTAGAATTTCTGTAGTAAACCTATGGGATTGAAAAGCTAAGTGCTTTATTTGCTGTTATTTTTCTTTTGCTCATATATAGATATATATATATATATATATATATATATATATATATATATATATATATATAGATATATATATATATATATATATATATATATATATACACATATATATACACATATATATACATATATATACATCTATACATATATATATATATATATATATATATATATATATATATATATATATATATATATATATATATATATATATATATATATATATATATATATTTATATATATATATATATATATATATATATATATATATATATCCGCCAGTTCTTCTCCCCTGCACAGTTGCTGTCCATATACAGGGGCCTTGTCCGCCCTCGTCTGGAGTATGCATCTCATGTGTGGGGGGGCTCCACTCACACAGCTCTTCTGGACAGAGTGGAGGCTAAGGCTCTTCGTCTCATCAGCTCTCCTCCTCCTACTGATAGTCTTCTACCTCTTAAATTTCGCCGCAGTGTCACCTCTCTTTCTATCTTCTATCGAGATTTCCACGCTGACTGCTCTTCTGAACTTGCTAACTGCATGCCTCCCCCCCTCCCGCGACCCCGCTGCACTCGACTTTCTACTCATGCTCATCCCTATACTGTCCAAACTCCTTATGCAAGAGTTAACCAGCATCTTCACTCTTTCATCCCTCACGCTGGTAAACTCTGGAACAATCTTCCTTCATCTGTATTTCCTCCTGCCTACGACTTGAACTCTTTCAAGAGGAGGGTATCAGGACACCTCTCCTCCCATATTTGATCTTCCTTTCGGCCACCTCTTTTGTTTCTTTTTTGGGAGCAGCGAGTAGCGGGCTTTTTTATTGTTTTCTTTTTTTGTATGCCCTTGAGCTGCCTCCTTTGTTGTAAAAAAATATATATATATATATATATATATATATATATATATATATATATATATATATATATATATACACACACACACACACACACACACACACACACACACACACACACAGAGAGAGAGAGAGAGAGAGAGAGAGAGAGAGAGAGAGAGAGAGAGAGAGAGAGAGAGAGAGAGAGAGAGAGAGAGAGAGAGAGAGAGAGAGAGAGAGAGAGATTATTATTATTATTATTATTATTATTATTATTATTATTATTATTATTATTATTATTATTATTATTATTATTATTATTATTATTATTATTATTATTATTATTATTATTATTATTATTATTATTATTATTATTAGTAGTAGTAGTAGTAGTAGTAGTAGTAGTAGTAGTAGCAGCAGCAGCAGCAGTAGTAGTAGTAGTAGTAGTAGTAATAGTAGTAGTAGCAGCAGTAGTAGTAGTAGTAGTAGTAGTAATATCACCAGCATCATCAGCATCAGCAGCAGCAGAGACCAATACAAACCTCGGAAGGAGAGCGCGAGTCAAGAGTCGAAGTGCGAGTGAAGTGGGACAAACATTAAGATCGTGGAGATGTGGTGGATGGGGAGCTAATGTGGTTTCGGGGCGACGCTAGACTAAAGTAACTCTCGGAGGAGTGTTTACGTAGGGTGATGTGAGGGATGATAAGAGGTAACGGGCGTAGGCGGTGCGGTGCGTGAATGTGTGGGGCGCGTGGCGTTGCTTAGACAGGTGTGAGTGTTAACGTAGTGTGTGTGTTCGACAGGTGTGTCCCGGCAGATGTGGAGGGCTTGATCAACAGTACCAAGCCTCTGATTGCTGCCACGTACAGAACATCTCCTTTGTATAATTATTTGGGTGTGGAAAAAACTTTTGCTGACCTGAGAGTGAGAAAAAAATGTGATGGTCTTGGAGAAAAAAGGGCGTGCCGTATTAAGTTACGTCCGCAGTATTTGCTCGGGGAAGCCTCAAAGACACAAGGTCATGTTATCTTAGTTTTTCACGAGTTTTATAATGTTGTTTATGATGTTCTGGTGTTCCGTGTCTCCCTCTGTGTGTGTGTGTGTGTGTGTGTGTGTGTGTGTGTGTGTGTGTGTGTGTGCGTGCGTGTGCGTGTGTACTTGCGTTTGTGTAAGTCTGCGTCTGTGTGTCTGTCTGTATCACATCCACACTTCACACTCTTTATGAACCAATTACTTCAGCAAGAATAGCAAATTTGACGGCAACTTCTTCACCCTTGCATCTCAGTGGCCGCCATATTTCTTCATTACCTGTCAAACTCATCACACTTGAAAGCCCTTGTTTCACCTTTTTTTGTGGCTCTGGAGAGAGAGAGAGAGAGAGAGAGAGAGAGAGAGAGAGAGAGAGAGAGAGAGAGAGAGAGAGAGAGAGAGAGAGAGAGAGAGAGAGAGAGAGAGAGAGAGAGAGAGAGAGAGAGAGAGAGAGAGAGAGAGAGAGAGAGAGAGAATCATGCAAAAAATAATCACTAAGCAAGCTCTCCATAATAGCGCATCTATAAACTTTTGCCGGGTATGCGAGGGTCAGTCTTGCTTCAGTGACACAGATCAATACCTTACGGTCTTTCTGCCATTATTTCCTCACTCGACACCATACCTAGAGACTTCCCACTACTGAAGGACGGAAGAGAAAAAGAGAGAAGGGTGGCGTTACACAAGCATCGGGAAGCAGCTTGTATCACATTCTATAATACTAGGATGTTAACAAGTATATAAGTAAGTATGCACGAACCGAGGTCAAGTAATGTAGAGTAGGAGCGGGAAAAATTTGGGTAGAATTACATGCTTGAAAAAAAAAGTGAAGAAAGGAACTGTTGTAAATGTAGCAAAAAAAAAAAAAAAAAAAAAAAAGAGGGAAAAGCTACATGTGCTGGGAACTCGGTGCGGAATGTGAGAGGGGAGGAGATGTAATAGTCTGTTTTTGCCCAGGGCGCTGCAGTACCCGAGTTTGTGTAGCGTTGTGTGTCTTTAGTGTGTTCTGGTGCAAGTTTTAGGGCGGGCGGCCGCTGCTAACGAGGCCGCTCAGTACTGCCTGGGACCTCACTGCCCTGCGTTTTAGTTATTTCTTCTTTTTACATGCAGCAAAGGAGGAGTCTAAGGGCACAGCGAAACAAAATAGAAAAAAAATCATGAAAATATCTGTTTCAACAAAAAGAATACATGTAAAAATAAAAAATAAAGCAGTCAAATTTGGTTGGAGAGGTATCCTGATACTCCCCTCTAGATAGGGCTGAGTCACAGGGTTGTAGGAAGGAGTAAAAACAGACGAACGGAGGCTGGTCCAGAACTTACGAAGTTGAGATAAAAGGATGAAGATACTGGTGAACTGCAGTATTATTGGTGTTTTAGAGATTAAATTGGAAAAAATGACACTTATTGAGATGCTAGTCTTCAACCAAAACAATTGTGTAAAGAAAATTTTATTCATCAGATTAATGTAGAAAAGACATAAAAAGTCTATGTTTTGCCCGTAATTCTTCTAATTTTGTTTTAAACACCAAGATTGCTTCTTTTCCATTAATTAATTTTGTATATATTTATAAACTTTCCATCTTCACGCTCCGCGCATATATATAATAGAGATGAAGAGAATTATCACACCGTTCGTTGTCACAGTTTTAACTCTCCTTCTTCCTGACCTATAATGGGGACCTGTTCCTTTATTAACATCGATATTTTCTAGTCACCTTAATTTTTGCGACGAGAGAGATTACGGGAGAGAAATGAAGGTGTGGTAGGAAGAAACTTGGTCCAAGGCTCTGGCGGGCAGTGTTGATGAACGAGAACATAATGAAGAAAGATAAGAACAGTGTGTGTGTGTGTGTGTGTGTGTGTGTGTGTGTGTGTTACGTATAAGTATTTTGTGTTTCGTGTACTTTGTATATATCTTGTCACACACACACACACACACACACACATCTTGTATCCTGCCGTTCGTACTTCACGGTAAACACAAAACATTAGCGCATTTTAGGGGTTACTTAATTATATGGGATGCGCGGCGGGGTCGTAAGTCTTTCCCCGTGTTTTGCGAACCATCGTAAGACACGCCAGTTACGTATAAATAGAAAGAAAGTACTCTGAAGGGGAAGAACTATAGCTCTGCATGGTTCTAATTTGATGCGACAGAAAACGAAACATTTCCACCTTTAACGATGGGGATAAAAAGAGGCGAAAGAGAGAGAAGAGCGGAGCAAAAGGTCAGTGTGCTTGGCAGGGGGAGGGGTTCAGAGGGAGAGCCAGAGATCGAGGGGCAAGGGCGGGGGGCGGCAGGGAAGGGAACTGCTGGCCACACCTGCCCTCCGCTTGATAATAATTGGATTTGATTATGCTCCTGACATGATGGCCGACATAAAGTTTAGCTCTCCGCCGCTCGCCAGGACCGTCAAGCTTTTAGCACGCCTACCAAGACTTTATTGGTTGGTGTTCCCAGAAAGTCAAAAACAAAGTCCCGATTCTGCGACCCGGAAGACAGACGCCGCTCGTGGGTACAGATGGTGCGGACTTTTTACGATTTGAAGGCCACTCTCCTGATGGGGCTGTTCGGGAGTGCTGGCGGCGGACTTATGACCACCACAGAGGGTATTTGGAGCCTGAAGGACAAAAATGGAAGGGGAATGACACGTGAGGGACAGGGGATGATGTGGAGGTGGAGTATAAGACATAATTGAGAGGGACAAATTATGAAGCAAGAAGAGTAAGAGATGGTGAGTGTGTGGAGATGAGCAGCAAGGGAAGGGGAATACGAGGGATAAAGCGGGAGAGGGATAAGTTAGGGACACGAGGAAAGTAAAGGCAGTGAGGTGTGGAAGAGGAAAACATGCGAAGGAAGGGGCACGGAAAACATAAGGCGTCAGGGGATAAGTTAGGGAAGCGAGAAGTGAAAGAGTGGGTTGAGTGGGGTGAAGGGAAAAACAAGGGAAGGGGAGGGCCACTGAAGGGGGAGGCAAGGGAAGAGAATCACTGGGTGTGGAGGGGGGGAGGGAGGAGAGAGAGGAGGGAAGGGGTGAGGGAGGGTCTGAGTTGTCTCTTGCCAGCGGTCAGGTGCGCCACTTAATTTCCTCAGAAATTATGATTCACCATTTCTCATCTCAGCGGAATGTCGTGGAGGGCAACTTTTGCAGCTTGTTTGTGTTACAATTTATCTTATCTCGCCATTATGAACCGCCGTGGGTAGTGATTCTTGTCTCCTACCCTGTGTTTCCTCCTCCTCCGTGCCAGACTTTTCATTTTTGGGTTGCATCAGCTTCTTTTTGGAGTCTCCCAGTGCATGCTCGAGACGCACAACAATCACACACTGTACGCCATTAACTAAGGGTTTGGAGTACCAGTTGCTCCTCGTGGGGTGTTTTTGTGCGTACTCGAGATATACAACGAGCACATGCTGAACACCTCTAAGTTAGGGCCGCACGTGCCTCTAATTAACATTGTCTCTGACCGACCAGTCCTGCAGCCAAGACGTCAGACACTTTTGACCCGCCTGGCCGCCACCCACGACGCCCACGTGTCCCTCTGCCTTGCCCACCTCCAGCCCACAGACGTTCCCAAGCGCGAAGAACAAAGCCTCCCACACTCTGCCACACGTTTCTCCTTCGCCTCCCTTCCTTCTGTACCGTTTCTTTACCTTTAGTCGCTTCCTCCGCCTCGAGTTCTTAGACACTCCCAAGCTTGAAAATAAATCCCTAACATCTCCTTCACACGTCTTTTCTTCTCTCATCCTTCACTTCCTTATGGCTTCACTTTAGCCGTTTTTTTCTCCTTCAGCCTCCACATCGAAGTCCCAGACACTCCCAAACACAAAGTACAAACCCTCACACATCCTACGAGACGCCTTTCTTTGGCCTTCTTTCCGTCTATACCGCCCTAAGCCTTTAGCCGCTTCCTCTACCTTCACCCAACCACAGAGGCAACGGTAGATGATACGCTGTAACACTGTGTCATTGTCGGGGACACGCACAAGGCCACCAACACTGCAACACCATCTGCTTCTCTTTCACATCACACGGATTTTTTTTAGGGGGTCGCGCTCACCTCCACAGCCACATCAAACGTTCACAGCAGGTCAAAATAAGGGCCTCATATAAGTTTTTTCGACAACACAGCGACACACAGCCCCTGACAGCACAAAGTAGAACACGAAGCCTCACCCTTTCCTAACAAAAAGTTACTCCTTCCTCCCTTCCCCCTCCACCTCCCCTTTACCCAAACAACAACAGCGCAGGGCAACTTCCACTGCACGGAAAAACAGAGCAACTCCATCAGGAATGACCCGTAGCAACAGCAACACACACACACACACCACGCACACACACACACACACACACACACACACACACACACACACACACACACACACACACACACACACACACACACACACACACACACACACACACACACACACACACACACACACACACACACACACACACACACACACACGTCACTACTACCCTCGCCCCCTCAGAACATGGGCACCAGCCAGCCAGTCAAAGCCATCTACAGCCAGCCACAGCCAACCAAGCCAACCAACTACAACCAGCTACACTCACAGCCAGTCAGCCAACCATTCAGCCACCCATCCATTCAACAACCCAGTCAGCCAACCAGCTAGACGGACACAGCAAAGCACATAGAGCCACAGCCAGTCAGCCAGCAAGCTTTAGTTAGCCACAGACAACCACAGCCAGCCAGCCAACCAGCCAGCCAGCAGCGAGTGGTTCAACAAGTCACGGCGGCGGCCAAGACCTGAGCGTGGCGAGAAGATAAACTACAAGTTTGCAGCTGTACCTTGGCACCGGGCTTGAAGTATCGAGGCAAAAAGCGCCACGGTCCCTCACTGACGAGGAGACAGGTGTGAGGAGGCCGCTGAGGCGAGGTAAGGGGAGACGGTAGGCAGGGAGGGAGGGAGGAATGGAGTGGAAAAAGATGGAAATATGTGTAGAGGAGGAGTAAAAGTAAGGAGGAGGCTGGCACTTAAAGGACGTAGGGAGAAGAAAAAATATAGAGAAGGGGAAAACGAAGTAAAGAGAAAATAAAACAGCGTGAAAAGGGAACAAGAACCGAAAAAATGGGTGCGTATAAACTAGTGTAAGGAATTAATAAGTGTGGTTGCCTTTTAAGCAAGTCATCCACGCATGTTTATTTATTTACTTATATTTGTTGTGTAATACTTTCGAATACTCAAGGTCATGCTGCTGCCTAGTGCGAGTTGGTCAGCGTGCCAAGGAACGGGTCATTAGCGGCATAAGTGGCGTGGACCGATTGAAATTAGCTCGTGTTGTGGAGGAAGAATTTTATGTAACTATGTATGTTTACGTCTCGTGTGGAAGGAGTAGAGAAACGTGAAAGGGGTGAGGGGATGAGAGAGAGAGAGAAAGATAAAGAAAGAAAAGATTAGGAAAGTGGAGGAAGAATAAGATAAAAAAGAAAAATGGGAGAAAAGAGAAGGAAAGCGAAATAAGAACTGAAAAAAAGAAAGTAGAGAGAAAAGAATGAATGAAAAAAAGTGAAGGGAAGCGAAATAAGAATCAAGAAAAAAAGAATGTTGAGAGAGAGAGAGAGAGAGAGAGAGAATGGGCGGGGGTGGCGTTAGACTACAGGCAAAAAAATAGAAGTCACACGTCCCAAAATATTTACACGGTCTCGGGGGTCCAGAGGGAAGGCGTCAGCGGCTGTCACTCGGGCGGCGGACATCACCACCACCACCACCACCACCACTACCGTCATCACCACCATCATCACCATAACCACAATTATCACACCATCGCCACTATCATACTACAACTACCGTCACCACTAACACCATCACCATCATTGTCACCACCACCACCACCAGTACCATGACATGTAAAAACTGCTAGAGATGTAACCAGGTGGGGGAGGGAGGGGAGTAGGCAGCAGCAAGGAGTAGAGGAGGAGGGGGAGCAGTGGCTGGGGGGAGGAGGTCTTGTAGGGGCGAACATGCCATCACGACCCAAATATGTGAAGAATAAAAAAAATGTGGAAGGAGGCAAATTGATTCGAAAGTCTGTACAAAGGAATATGAAGCAGAAGTATCTACGGCGTATGTTATTTGATTCTCTTTTTTTATGTTTGTCTTGTTGTTTGTTGCATATATATATTTTTATCAGCCAGGTCGATGCCATGAATTCAGTGCTGTTTCTAAATCATCTTATTTGAAATACTCTTTGAAGGAATATTAATTAAAAAATATCATGTAGTTTGTTAAACGATTGCCTTGTTTTTATGATACAAATATTATTATTTAGTCCAATCAATGATTATGAGACAGACCGATGCTATAAATTCATTAAAGGTTTGCGAAATTAATTTGAAAACCTTTGAAAATAAATAAAAATCCACAACAGCATCGTGTATGTAGTGTGATTTCTTAGTTTTCTCTTGAATGCAAATCTTACTGTTTGGTCCAATCGATAATTATGAGGCAGATCGATGCTATAAATTCATTAGGCGTTTGCGAAGTCACCTAATTTGAAAAACCTTTGAGAATAAAAAAAAAGAGAAGCATCGTGTATGTAGTGTGATTACTTAGCTTCTTTCTCCTGTATGCAGATCTTACTCTTTGGTCCGATCAATAAGTATGAGACAGACCAATGCTGTAAATTAATTAAGCGTTCGCGCGAAGTCGTCTAACTTGAATCATCTTTAAAGGTAAAACTATAAGCAGCAGCATGTTATATCATTTCCCTATGTTGTTTAATATTCACACCTAACTCGTGGGCACAGTCGTTGATTATATTATTAGAGACAGTCCGACGGAATAAATTCATTAAACATTTACGACATCTTTATCTGAACATGCTCGGTTTGGTGATAATCTATTGATAATATATAGACCCCATTGACTTGCTATAATTCACAAAGGAGGAATGACTTTACCCATTGCTCGAGGTGGACGATGCATGGGCGAGAGGGAGATTGATTTCGACGGTTTGGGGCATAAGTTTCGGGTTGGCTGGAGCAGTGGGAGGGTGTGCATGTGGAGGCTCTTGGGTGCTGCTGTGTGGCGCGAATTATAATCTATCCGCATTGCCAATTCTCTCAGTGGCGATAAATTCAGATAATAGTGAGTCTACTGTTTGGTTCTTACCTTCAAATCGTACGCCGCAGGAAAAGTTGTTGGGCATTAAGACTTAACAACATTATTTCATCTTATTTATCTTCATTATAGGATACTTGTATTATATTTTTCCCCTGACTCAGTAGCTATTCATTATTTTCTCAGTTTTAGAAAGTAATATTCTCCTCGCAAGTCTGTTTCGTTAGGTAGTTGGGGGAAGGATGGGGGGGAAGGGGTTGCTTTTACGTGCGTGCATGCGTCCGTGCGTTAATGCACAGGTGTGTTTACAAGGAAGCTCATGTTAACCTCCTAATTGATCGTTCATAAACTCGAGAATATGTATGTACGAAAGGAAGAGCTCCAACCTGCCAATTTGCACACACACAACCTGTTAACGGCGGCTGCAAAGGAGGAGGAGGAGGAGGAGGAGGAGGAGGAGCAACAAGAGAATGGTTAGGAGTGGAAATAAGAGGAGGAGGCTGAAGAAAAGAAAAAAAAAAAAGAAAAAAAAAGAATAAGAAGAAAATAAGAAAAGAAGAAAGAATAGAGTGAAAACAAGAAAAATCAAAAATCGCAAACACAAACAAAAAGATAGAAATGGAATAAAAGGAAACAAGTGAGTGAAAGCGGAAGAAAAAGGTATAGAGAAGGTATGAAAGTATGATGAGTAGGAAGAGAAGGGGGACGGTGGAGGGAGATAATAGGAGAGTGCAGCGTAGGGTCTCCGCTGATGACCTCGCCCCCGTGTGAGGTGAGGAGGGCGCCGAACATAAATAACCAACACATTACCCTTGATGAGAGGAGCGCCGGGCACGTCTTCGCGGCGGCGTGAGAGGTCGTGGCCAGGAGATGCTGCCGTGGCGCCCTCTCACTCCAGACCTTTCATTCGCCCTCCCATCTTTCTAATTAATTGTTTCCGCCTAAGCTGTGTGTGGGGAGAGAGGGGGGGGGCGGTGTGTGTGTGTGTGTGTGTGTGTGTGTGTGTGTGTGTGTGTGTGTTCTCTTCTAGCATTACCACTTTCCCCCTTCCCCTGATATGATTGGCCGGACTTGAGGTTTAATATATGTGTTCACAGGTGTGTCTGTTTGGTCAGCGAGCTCCTTCAGGTTTCTCGAGGCCTTGGGTCGTTGCATGGCCTCGTGTTGGGGGTGAAAGGTGTTGTTATTAGTGATGGGTCTTCCAGGTGAAATGCCTCGTTGTCTATTATAATTGCCCTTTGCGTTGGTTTAATATTTTTTTCTCGATAATTTGTTGTGTTGTAAATTATATACTGATGTGTGTGTATGAATATTGCATTACACGTGTATATACGACGCTTGTATAACTGGAATGTTTATTATATCCTCTTGTGGTTTAGGAAAGCTATTTGTGTGCTCTCCTGATGTTGTGGTTATCACGTCTCCATTTTATTTTGTTTTTTTGTTTTACTCGTAGAAGTTTTCAGGTTCGAGTCTTGGTAAGAACAATGCAGGAAGTGTTGTCATTTTGTTTCTTTCACATGCTAAACTTTTATTATTAGTTTTGTTGAATTGTGCGTGCAAGGAATCAATATTCAATTTATCTGAAAAAAGAAGAAAATCATAACACAATAGAATGTACGCAGGTGTTATTTTTTTCTGATGATTTCATATTCTGATTGTTTAATAATTCCTCGTTCTGCGTCTGCACCAGTGACGGAAGCATGTGAAGCGAGATGAAAGATGCAACACTTCGCTCACCTCCTTAGTATAAAAAATGAGAACCTTCGCTTTGTATTACCGTGCTGACAGCTGCTCTTTTACGATGTCGCGGCGTGCATGGTTGACCAGCGCCGGTAATTGGGGCTCGAGCTAGGTCATGCAGCGAGGAGGAGGAGGAGGAGGAGGAGTTCAGGGTAAATGGAAATGGG